>NW_012155062.1:6599216-6627288 GCF_000956105.1 Propithecus coquereli | reverse complement strand
GGGCGGGGGGGGGCAGAGGATACTCTCTGCGCTGCCTTGTTCCCACCTGCAAAATAGGGGGAGCGACACCTCCCTCCTGCAGCTGTTGAGGGACCAGTTAGATGACAGTTGTGAGGGAGCTTTGAAAGTTATAGCCAGAAAGCACAAAGCATACTTGATCACAGAAATTAACGGGAATATTGTGGGTACAAGCACATTATTTCCCGAAAAAAATTATTTTTTCATTTTTATAAAAGTTGTGGGAAAAGACATACAATATTTACCTTCTTACCCACTTGCAAGTGCACAGTTCAGTTGCAAGTACATTCACATTGTTGTGCAAACAATCTCCAGGACTTTTCTATTTCGCAAAACAGAAACGGAGCCTATTAAACAACTCTGCACCCGCTCTGCCCCAGCGCCTGGTAACCGCCATTTATGGAGACTTTCTATGTCCGTGAATGTGACTACTCCAGGTCCCTCACACACACACCTTGTTTTCCCTTAGCGCATATTTATACTCTGGTAGCAGAGGGCTGGGAGGAGGAAAGAAGGCCCGAGAAGAGGAGAGAGGGGCTGAGGATGGCAAATCTGAATGAAGTCGATGATGATATTAACTGCAGTGTACTGAGAGCCTCGTCTGGGCCAAAAATTAGCATAATAGATAGTCTAATTTAACTTTACCACAAACCAGAGGTAGGGTGATTTCCACTTAGAGATTGCATAACTTGGCTGCCCGGGTGGCAGGGTGGCTGGGGGGGGCGGTCTTTGAAGGTCTATCCGCAACATGTCCATCCTTTCATGCCTGGGCTGGGGTCTAGGATGTGACAATGTCCCTCCACACGCTGTCATCATGCAGCATAGCTACTCAGGAAGTGTCTGGCCGAGTCTCCGAGGAGCAGGATCTGATGTGGGTGTACTGTAGAGCAGCGGTCCCCAAACTGTTTGGCACCGGGGACTGTTTGCATGGAAGACAATTTTTCCACGGACTGGGGGATGGTTGTGGGATGATTCAAGCTCATTACATTTGTTGTGCATTTTATTTCTATTATTATTACATCGTAATATATAACGAAATAATTATACAACTCACCATAGGTTGGGGACCCCTGCTGCAGAGCCCTGCCACCACCCTACCCCGGGGCACGCAGAGCTGAATCTAGACAAATGCCCAAGTTCTTATTCAGGAGAAGCTATGTAAATAGGGAGTCACGCTTCAGAGAAACCCATCCGACCAATGGTAATTATTGCTTTTAGATCGACCATCATCCCTTGTGTTCAATATATATGTGGTTCTAAGCATCTGGGACAATTTGTTCATAATTGTTTAATTTACAAAACAAATATCGTTTCATTGTCACGTTGAAAGAATTGACTTAGAAATTTCACGCTAGGAATTGATTCTAGGAAAACAATTATTGACATATGCGAAGATTCAGCTACAGGGATGCCTTATGCTTATCAAAGAGAGAAGTTGCAAACCCCTTCATCATTCAGTGTCAGCAAGGTGGTTAGGAGCAGAGGGGACGCGGGACCCAGAGCCACAGCGCTTGGGATAAATATTGACTGTTTGCCAGCCTTTATGAACCCAGGCAAGTCACCTACCCTTGGTTCCCTCACTGAAAACGGGCATCAGGAGAGTGCCCCTCTCCTCGCGTGCTGGGAAGAGCATCGCAGCACCTGGAATGTGGCGAGTGCTAGGTACGGGCTAGCTTTTCATTCCTTCTGCTTGGCCATATAATGTACTAAAACAGAATTGTATTGGCATCCAAAATGACACCATAAGCAAATATTCAATGGCATGGAAAGATGTCCGTGAGTTAACAAGAGAAAAACGAAGGTTAAAGAAAAGTTTGAAGAGCTTGACGTATTTGTAAATGTGTGAGTTAAAAACAAAGCGTGGAAGTAGGCGTGTGTGTGCCACGCCTACTGGGCTGATCCCAGCGATCTCCCAGCCTCAAACTTTCCCTCCCGAAGTCCCTCCTCAGCACAGCAGCCAGGGTGCTCCTGCTCAAATGCAAGTCACTGGCTCCAAACTCACTCAGAAATGGGAATAAAAGCCAAAGTTATCACTTAATCTAGAAAGTGCGAGATGCCCTTCCAGCCGAACCCTCACTCTCTAACCCCACCTCCCCCACTCCCCTCCCCCTCACTCTGCTGCTCCACGATGATTTCCTTGCTTGCTGTGCCTCCAACAAGTGGAGCCTTGCTCCTGCCTCAGGGCCTTTGCACCCACCTTTCCCACAGCCCAGAATATTCTTCCTCCAGCTATCCACATGTCTCCTTCCCTCACTGCCTCCAAGTCTTACTTCGAAGGTCACCTTCTCAGGGGGTCCCTTCCCACCCATCACAGCAATGATGTTAACAGTCAACCTAGTTGGGGGCTAGTTCATGCCCCTGTCCCCCTCTTCTTAGCACTTATTACTAACATGTGTAAAGACAGGGATCCCTGTGGGGTTTGTTCACTGTTGTATCTCCAGCACCTACAATCATTTCTGGAGTGTAGTAGCCACTCAGTAAATATTTATTAAATGGATAAATTATTTTACTTTTCTTCCATTGTTAATTTATATGTTTTAAGCTTTCTGCAGGTAATATATCTTATTTTTCTAATAAGAAAAAGTCAGTTTAAAAAAATGAGTAGCATTTAATCTATGTGCTTCCATTTTATACTATTTCTGTCTAGACTGAAACTACTTGGACGTGCTGGGCAGGAATGGAAAACAGAGACAGTGAGACGAAGGCAGGGAGCAAGAGACAGACAGAACCTGCTCTTTCAGGCCATGTCCTGGACGGCAGCCAAGTCCTTTGCTAAATCAGGGGGCTGCAACTTAATATTACTCCTTATCAGGAAAGCCAGCTTACCTAGGGCTAAACCTTAAACCTAGGGCTAGAATATTTCAATGCCAGCTGCTCCAATCTCTAGTAATTTCCAACATATTTTGATTGTTCAGTTTTCTAATAACGTCAGGCACATGTCTTCTCCAGCACGAGGAACACATTTAGTTCAAAAACAGCCAAGATGGAAAACATTTGAAGTACATGGCCAAGCCATGGGGGTGAACCAGCCTCCAGGTTAGCAATTTCCATGTGGGCTTCCCCACATTCAGCCAGGAAAAGAGGTTCATTTGCCAAAATGGAGGCTCAGTTCCGGTTTCTTGAGATAATCTTTAGCAATCAGGTCAAACAAAAACCTGTTCTGTATTAACCTCCTCTGAGAAATATTATCCCAAGGTCTGGAGTGCATAGAAGATGATGACTTGATTCTTACTTGGATTCAAAGATCATTCTATTTCTTTATTTTTATTTTTTATTATCACACACACAGGGTCTTGCTACGTTGCCCAGGCTGGATTCAAATTCCTGGGCTCAAGTGATCCTCCCGTCTCAGCCTCCTGGGTAGCTGGAACTGCAGGTATGTGCCATCCCACCAAGCTCAAAGACAATTCTAGAGAAGGACTGTGAGTGCCTCAGGGTCTGCTTTTGCTTTCCTCATATATCCTCCCTAGGAGATCTCTTCTATTCCAAAGTTTCAGGATGCTGCTCAGTCCCAGTTCCACATATTTGGCCCAAAGCTCCCTTTCTTGAGTTCCAAAGTCCAGGGGATGTTGCCTCTTAGCTATTTTGTACCCAACATGCCTCCACTCCCCACTGCTCTGTATCTCAACAGCCAGCACCATTTTCCTTCCAGTTACCAGAGCAGAACCCCGGAGCTACCTTGACTTCTTCCCCACTCACCCCACACCTCCAACCAACCATCCCTTCTCTGTCTTAAGAATCTCAAAAATCAATCCACTTCTCTCCATCCACACCGCCAATGCTTGTGTTTGGGGTGTGCTCATCACCCAGCTGGATCAAAGCGATCAACAGCCCCCTCCTCACACCCACCACAATCCACCCTCTGCCACTGCTGGAGTGTCATTCCACGAGGGAAACTAGACCGATTGCTTCCTGGCTTAAAACCCATCTATGGCTTCTACCCCTCTCGGGATACAGCCCGGACTCTCTACCATGATTTACAAAGGTGTGTGGAGACTCATTAGGAGGCTATAAAATCAAATTATTGGGTCACAGCCAGCATTGAAAAAACAGCATGGAATAGAAATAGTGTGTGCATGGTAAGGGCTAGTGTTGCTTGTACTGTTGTTTCTTACCTACGTGTGTGTCCTGAGTATTTCCTACCACGGGTGGCATTGAAGACACGTCTGAAAGACACTAGCAGACAAGACCTTTCAGGCCCCGCCCAGCTCTCCACACTCCTCTTTCACTTCTCTCCTTTGCAACGCTCTCTAGTCACACAGCTCTCGGCTGCCTCCAGCCCTTTGCACGTGCTGTCCTCCTTTCCTGAAGTCTTTTCCTGGCCCTGCACCTGCCAAACCCCACTCCAGCCTTCTGTGACCCCAGGCACGGGCAGGTCGCCTACCATGTGTCACACTCACACTGTCATGCGATCCCCTGATTTCTGTCTGCTTTCCTGCTTTTGGCTCCATCAGGGCAGGAATTGTATCTGTCTTTTCACCCGTGTCCCCAGCACATAGCACAGTGCCCGACATATCGGAGGAACTCAATGACCTTGTGCCGAATGAACAGACGAATGAGCCTACTCATTAATTCAAGGGCTATCCACCGAGGATTTCTGGAGCCCCTCTGATGTGCCAGGACAGCATTCCTGTCCTGGCACATCCCTCAAATGCAGAGACCACACAGCCCTGACCTCTGTGGCTTCTCCCCCGAGGGATGGCTCACAGGCAAGTTCATGAGCACAGCATGCTGCAGGGTGGATGCCTTCTAGAGGACTGAGGAAGGTTGTTTTGTGCCCTGCAAATAAAGATCAAACAAAACCTCCTTCAGCCCACCTGCCTTCACCTAAAATTTCATCACTAGATAATGAACTCCCTGGGTCATGCAAGAACTTTAATGTTTTAGGGCAATAAGAAGATGTCATTCCTTGGGCCTAAGCCAAAAGGCACTGCCAAACCCCTGATACCCAGGGGAAAAGGAATACGTTAAAAATATCAGTTATTCATACTTCATGATGAATGACTTTATCAATCCTTTCCAAAATAAAATGATGACAAGGGAGAGGAACTAGACAGTCCCAGCCCCTGAGACTAGGAGTTTGGTAGAGAACAAAGAGGAACTAGAAAGACATTTTCCACTTCTTTCTCTGTGTGTGGGAGACTATGGGGCTCTGGGGTCGGCCAGCCTGAGTCCTGCCCCTGGCCTGCCCCTGCCTGCTTGGGTAGCCCTGGGAAGGCGCCTCATCTTCCTGACTCACAGTTTGCTTACCTGTAAGAGAGGCAATGAAAAGTTCAACTGCCCATGATTAAGAAAGAGGGACTTTTGCAAACCATTAAGCCATATGGCACCTTTTGCATTTGTGTTGTTTTATTTCACCTTGATGTACATTGTGAGCTTCTGTGTCCAGAAGAAAGTTTTTTTCAGACCGTGTCAGTTTGAGGAAATAATTAAAAGTGAATAACGCTGCCTTTTTGTTCCTGGTCAGCCTTCCAGCCAGTCCGCTTATCTGCGGCAAACGCGCCTCGGGAGTGTCGCAGCCCGGGACAGCCTGTTCCCTATTTCCTGACCTGCGGGGAACGCAGGCAGGAAATGAGAGGGAAGGCAAGGCTAGCTGGGCCCGGGGAAATGGAATACCCAATGCTTTTGTTGAAAATAACTTCAACCGATCCTTTGAGAAAGCTAATATAAACCATGCGCGGAGTCTTTGCGTCTCTCCAAACATTTAATATTAATATAAAACACGCACAAAACAGTCATTGGGCTTTGGAGGAAAGGTCGTTTATGTTCCCCAGGAAAGTCTGGAGTCAGATTTTCAGGCAGTTTCTATAAGAAATTTGTGAAAATGAGGAAAATGAGGGGGCCACTTGGCTCTTCCCGTGTTGGGGTGAGGGGTGGTGACACATGGGCAGATTATGCTGGACAGAATAGAAGGGGTTGGGGGTCTTCCCTCTGGCTCACCACAGGGGAGGTGACAGTAGATTTACCTGTCAACGTGGCTAGGCCCCGATACTTGGACTTTCGGTCCAACCCAATCTAGATGTTGCTGTGGAGGTATATTTTAGATGAGATTAACGTTTCATTCAGTAGTCTTTGAGAAAAGCAGATGATCCTCCATAATGTGGGGGCCTCATCTGATCAGTTGGAGGCCCTAAGAGAGACAGACTGCGGCCCCCGAGGAGAAGGAATTCTGGGTGCAGACAGCCTTCGGACTTGGGCCGCCAGCCTGCTGGCCCACCCTGCAGATTTCAGACTTGTCGGCCCCTACATTTTCATGAGCCAGGTCTTTAAAATAAACTTTGATATATACATGCACATCCTATTGGTTCTCTTTCTCTGGAGAGCTCTGGCTAATATGAAGGTATGAAGCAGGTGCTGAGGGGGGAAAGGGCCGGAGGAGCTGGACTGACGCATGCAGGCCTCCTGGGGGTTGTTGGTGGGGTGGGTGGAGTCAGGCTCACATCTGGGCTGCAAGGTTCAGAAGAGGCTCTTGTGTCCCCACCAAACTAGGAGGTGGCAAGCTGGCTCTGAACGGTTCGGGGTCATGCATCTGTCCATTCACTCATCCTTTCACTTAGCAAAATCAAGACTCCATGGCCCTCTCTAGGCAGTGGGGAGCAGTGAGCAAAGCAGGCCCTGCCTTCCTGGGGCCTACTGTCTGGGGGGAAGTGACCCTAGACAGATGAATGGGATATGAGGAGCAGTGAAGTAAAAGAGTGGAGTTTAATGGACTGTTTATCTCTTTTTTGTGGCAGACGCTGTGCTAGGACAATAGGAAAAATACAACCCCTCCTTCAAGGAGGTGCAAACTGAAACAAAATCCTAAACTCCCCAGTGACTGAATGGACCCCCTCTTGGCCAAGGGGACCCCAGAGAAACCTTAAAACTGAGTTCCCAGCCATGACAGGATGGGAGGTCAGACACGCCTCATTATGCCCCCTCCCTTGCTAACGGTCATCACGCCTTTCTCTTTAAGGGCTGAACAGAAACCGATCTCCTGATCTACTCCTCCCTGGCTGCAGTTTCAGGGCTACAACTAACCAGCACTCTTTCCTGATAAGAGACCACCAACCATGGAGTGGTTTTAACCAGTCTACAGAGCCTGTGCAGAGGGAGGTTCATGTCTTCTGCTTCACTTTTGACGCCAGACGGCCGCCATTTTCTGAACACGGATCCCATAAAGGGGCATGAAGCTCAATTGCACATGTACATGTTTCTCCTTTGATAAATATTCATGACTCCTCCTATAGCTTGTTAAATATGTATATTTGGCCACCCTGCTTAGCATAAACTCCTGTTCCCATTGTCCGCCACTTGAAGCATGTGTTCTTAGCTTCTAGCCAGGGCTCTGCTTCCTAGACTGTTGGAATGGCCACCCACAGGCTGCAACTCTTTATGAGAAATAAAGCTCTCCTTTCCAAATTTATGAACCTCGTCATTTTCTTCAGATAATAGGCAGTTAAAACTCAAGCTCTGTACCGGGGCTATGTAGTGTCCTGTGAGGCTGCCAAGCTCTTGGGCACTTAGGAATTATTCTTGGAGGACGTATTTGTCCTCTGAGCTTCCGAGCAGCTGTGCCCCTCCTCAGGCCTTCCCTTTAGGGAAGATACAGTCAGCAGTGGATTAGACACCTGTGAAGCCCCCAGGTGAGCTCTCAGGGGCTCCTCCTGGATGCAGTATGATTCCACTTATACGAGGTATTTAGATTAGTTAATCATCCAGGAAATGCAAATCAAAACCACAGTGAGATAGCACCTGACAGCTCCTTGAGTGCTGCTTCCTGAAGTCTTTGCTATTGAGTTAATCCAGACCAGAGGGCTGCTTCCTCCCTCAACCCAGATTCATGCAGGCCTGCGTTGTTAGTCCATCCTCCCATGCAGAAAAGCTGCAGTCAGTCAAGGGGGTGGGGAAGAGGGAAAGCCTAAAGCTGTGGTTCAGCCAGGAGGAAAAAACAGGCCGGGATTTCCTACCACAGAAACCAGGTTGTCAAAGTACTGTGGTCTCTCTGGTCTAGGCAGACTCCAGAAATCAGTGGAGGGGAAGAGCCTGGGGCTGGCTTGGCGGCAGTGGGAGTTCTGAGCTGAAAGGAGAGTGCTTTCCCTTGCCAAGGCCTCATGGGAATGAAGACTGGGCCACGGAGCAGAGACGACAGCCCTTCTCTGTCGTCAGTAACTGTTCCTGAAAGGCAAGGCCTGATGGCAGCATCAGCAACGTTTGCAATTTGTGTGTCTTCATCAGGGCCCTTTCATTTTGCTCAAATGCCTGATGGAAATGCCCTTTTAATTGCTAGAGATAGTCACACCTCTTTTTTGTGCTTCCCCACAAAATCACAGTGGAGGAAGCCTCGCTGGAAACAAGCAAAGGGTTAGTAACAACTACACATGGAATGAATGTTGCACCCCAGCAAAAGCTGGGCCTGCAAGGGAGCCAAGAGGTGGCATTGTGAACACATATGACTAATATCTTATCTGTGCATTAGGTCTTATTTGAGAGGAAAGATCACGGCTTTCTATTTCTTTTATAGTCCCACTATCAAGGTTAGTAGAGAGATTTATGTGTGAGTGAACACAGTCAGCGCTGATTAGATTAACATGAACCATGGTAAGCTCTTAATTTTCCACATGAGTGGCAGGAGTCTTCGGTGAGCAGCAGCAGCAGCAGTAGGAATAATAATGACAATGAAATTAATAATAACTACTATCTAAGTCTTATATGTTAAGACCTGAAACTATGAAACTCCTAGAAGACAGCACAGGGGAGAGGCTTCATGACATTGGATTTGGTGATCATTTCTTGGATATGACACCAAAGCATAGGCAACAGAAGCAAAAGTAGACAAATGGGACCACTTCAAACTTTAAAGCTTCTGCGCAGCAAAGAAAACAATCAATAGTGTGAAAAGGCAACCTATTGAATGGGAGAAAATATTTGCAAATCTTATATCAAATAAGGGAGTAAGATCCAGAATATATAAAGAAATCTTACTGCTCAACAACAAAAATATCAAATAACCTGACTTTAAAATGGGCTAAGGACTTGAATAGACATCTCTCAAAGAAGATATATGAATGGCCAACTAACACATGAAAAGATGCTCAACATTGCTAATTATCCAGGAAATGCACATCAAAACCACAGTGAGTATCGCCTGACACATGTTAGGATGGCCACTACAAAAACAACAACAATCAGAAAATAACAAGTGTTGAGGAGGCTGTGGAGAAATTGGAGCCCTTGTGCCCTGTTGGTGGGAACATAAAACAGTGCAGCCATTACGGGAAACAGTATGGAGGTTCCTCAAAAAATTAAAAATAGGATTACCATGTGATCCAGCAATTCTGAGCACAAACCCAAAAGAATTGAAAGATATTTGTACACCCACGCTCATAGCAGCTTTATTCACAATAGCCAAGAGGTAGAAACAACTCAAGTATCCAATGATGGATGAATGGATATATAAAATTCGGTACATACGTACAATGGAATATCATTCCACCTTAAAAAGGAAGGAAATTCTGACGTATGTTGCAACACGATTGAACCTTGAGGGCATTATGCTGAGGGAAATAAGCCAGTCACAAAAAAGAAAAACTAGAAGTAAAAGTAAAAAAGAAGAAAAAGTAGAAGGGTGGTTGCCAAAGGCTTGGGTGAAGGAGAGAATGAGGAATGATTGTTTAATTGATACATAGTTAAAGTTTTACAAAACAGAAAGAGTTCTAGAGATGGGTTGCTAAACAATGTGAATGTATTTAATGCCACTGAACTGCACACTTAAAAATGATTAAGATGATAAATTTTAGGTTATGAGTTTTTTTAAACCACAATTAAAAATTTAAAAATTTTGAAAAAAGAGGCAACTACCATTTATGATCACTATGTGTCAGGTGCAGGACTAGGCTTACCTGTGCTATTTCACACAATCATTACAACGACTACAATGCATCCTGCTGAGAGACTGTTAGTTAACCCATTTTGCAGAGGAAGTAACTAACACTTAAAGGGCAAATGGTGTGGCCAACGTCACACACTGATTAGCAGACTGAAGCTTAAGAGGTTGAGTAATGTGCCCTAAATTACACAGCTAATAAGGGCTGAGCTGGAATCAGACCTAACTTCCAGCCTGTTCTAGTAACTACCGTGTCATATTGTGGAGTGGTCAGAGAGGCTGGACCGGGGTGATCTTTCCTGATCTGCATGTGGGACTAAGGCAACTTTTCTCGCAGTGAGGTGTACTGGGTACTGGGCCAGCGCAACAGGCTGCAAGGCTAGTTATTTGGGAGCCAGGGGTGGGTGATAGTTTTTGTGGACCATTGGGAGTACACATTTCTAAATCAGTACCAAGGGTTTGGGGGAAGGTGTTAGGGACCAGGGGACCCAGTTTCCAGAAGCAACAAATCACAGGTTCCTATGGCACCAGTGTCTGGGAGACCCATGTTTTGAGTCATGAAGAAAAGGAGAAGGAAAGCAGCATTCATGTGAGTGGGACCTGGTGTTAGAGGTGTTACTGATCTCATTTAATCCTTAGAAAAAGAGTTAGGAGTCGGGCTTCTAATCACCATGCTACAGATGAGGAAGCTGAGGGTCACAGCGGTTCAGGAACTTGGCCCAGGTGCCATGGTTGGTGCACAGTAGAACTGGGACCGCACCCCAGGTATTTTGGAATGCTGCCCGCTGTCACTGCAAATCCATGGACAGAACCTCCAAGGGGACCGACCACCACAGCTGTCTACGTTTTCCTGGTCAGCTCAGCCTCCCTCTGTCCTAGAGGACTTTTTCTGTCTCCCGATCCCCATCGTCTCCTTCCCACCCCTGCACTGGGTGTCTCGCTTCCTGCCTAAGAGAGTTGGCAGAAGCAGTGAGCATAAGCCTCCCCAGGCTGCCCCCAAACCCACCATGCCAGCTATGTCTGCCCTCTTTCCAGGCCTGAGGCTACTCCCTCCCTCTAACGGGACCTGCTCCAGGCCATCTCCTTCCCGTCTCTGGCATCGTTCATTCCCCTTCCCTGTCAGCTCATTCCATCAGTGCAGGAACGTATGGCAGCAGCTCACATTTCTCAAAGTCCCCCCTGGATCTCACATATCCACTGCCCACCGAGCTCTTGGTTCCCTCTTCCCTTCCTCCGTTCTGTCTCGCTCCAGTCGAGTTCTATCCCTACCACTTCAGCAACGCTGCTCTGTTTGGGGTCACCCCGCGACCTCCGCAGAGGGCGACCCTAGTATGTTTCACACCCAAGCAGATCGTCATCTGCCTCTCCTCTGCACAGCACAATTGTATTCTGTAATAATCTTTGTTTTCTTGATTCATTCTCTAGTTTTAAAATAATTAACAATTAAAAAAGAATACATTTCTTTGCCAGGACATCTCAAACTCACTCCTCACCCATTCAAAGCCAGCTCTGCTCCTAGTCTTCCCTCTGAGCAGAGGGCAACTCTAGTTTTCCAGTGCTCAAGCCAAAGTCCTTGCAGTAATCCTTTGCTCCTCTTTCTCTTATAACCCACATCTGACCCATTAACAAATCCTGTTCACTTGACCTTTAAAATAAACCCAGAACCAACTGACTGATTCTCACCCCCAACTCCATTCAAGCCACCATCAAACCTCGCTTGGACTATTGCAGTAGCCTCCTGTCCCTACTCCTGCCCCTCTACATGGGAGCCACGGTTGTCTTTTTAAAATGTAAGGGAGATCACTCATTCCTTTGCTCAAAACCCTCTTCTCATCTTACCCAGAACAAATTCTATAATAATATCTTTACCAAAGCCTTTAGAGTCCAACATGATCCAGCACAATCCAACCCCCCAACCACTATTTGCTCTTATCTACTACCATTCTATAGCCCTCTCACTCTCTGCAGCCACACAGCTTCCTTAATATTTTTCAAAACTCTCAGTTACACTCTTACCTCAGGGCCTTTGCACCAGCTGTTCTCTCTGCTTGGAGCACTCCTCTCCCAGATACCTAACAGGTTCACTCCATCACCTCTTCACTCTACTTAACAATCACATGATCAGAAAGGCCTTCCTTCCTTCCTTCCTTTTTTTCTCACACAGGGCCTCTCTCTGTCACCCAGGCTGGTGTGTGATAGCATCATCATAGCTCACTACAGCCTCAAAACCCTGAGCTCAAGTGATCCTCCTTGGTCAGCCTCCTGAGTTGCTGGGACGACATGCATGTACCACCACACCCGGATAATTTCTTTTTTAATTTTCATAGAGATAGGGTCTCACTATGGTGCCCAGGCTGGTCTCGAACTCCTGACCTCAAATGACCCTCCCGCCTTGGCCTCCTAAAATGCTGGGATTATAGGCATGAGCCACATCGCCCAGGCCAAAACGGCCTTTCTTGACCAACATCTCCTCCATTGCTTTCTATCTCCTTATCTAGCTTTATTTTTCCTCTTGCCCTATGCCACAATGTGGCATGTTAAATATCCATTATTTTGCTTGCTTTCTTCATGGAAAGTGGCCCCGGAATGAGACCTCCCATGAGGCTGAGGCCCTGGAGGGCACGCTGAGATCTCAGCAGATATGGCCCGTCACAGCCCTGGGTGTGGTCTCTGAAGTCCTCAGCATTCACCAGGCGTGACTGAGAGAATTGGCAAGGGAGGTGGCATTTTTTTGCCATCCCTAGTTTATTATGACTGATGTAATATATAGATTTTGTTCCCATGCTGAATCCTGATGCTGTAGTTTGCAATTAACCTGACGGGTGGGTCGAGAGGCCATGACAAGTTGGGCTTCCCCACATGCCCTCAGAGCAGCTCGAGGCCCCTCAATCATCCTCAGTTCTCTGAAAATTCAGAGTCCAGAAAATATCCCACTGCTTTTCTCCCTGGCTCAGCACTTTCTGTCAGGTGTTCTGCAGAGCAACACTCTCCGCTGAGTTCCGTGCTGACTTCAGTCCCTACTGCCCTAATCGTCATCTCCCCTTGCGTCTCTCAGAGACTTCCCTCGCTCAACATGGCCAAGCCAGACTCCTGCTGTTCCCCTCTAAACAGGGGTCCCTCTGTCCAGTGTCCCCTCAGCACATGGCCCCACTGTCTGAGCCAGAGAACCTTGAGGTCAGGCTAGACACTACCCTGCCTGCGGATTCCTCCCCAGGGCCTGCTGGTCTCACGCGCCAGTCTCTCTCCTGCTGTTCATTTCTCTGCAGACCTCAACCACGGGGCGCTATCATCTGAATTAGCATGCCCAAGACTCTGAGAAGTCCTGCAGGGAAGAAGCCCTATTAGCTTGGTTAACTCAGGGTTTCCAAATCACATGTGACCAGGGACACTGGCTCCCCGCAGCACATCTCCCAAGGCTGTGTGCCAAGGAATGTTTTTTGGGAGACATGCCGCCGACTTGTCTCTGGGGGGCCGTGGGGGCCCGTATCATTTCCACTCTGTGCTGATCAGGAGCCGCTTCCGGGCTTTAGAGTCGTGGTGTGGCTTCCTTTGCCCCATAGGGCCACACCATGGGGCTCAGAGGTGGACACCTTCCCGTGACAGGCTTTGTGACACATCCATTGCGCTCCTCACACAGGTGGCTTCTGCCTACATAGCCTTTCCCTTCGTGCCTACCTTGTATTTTTTGTTTTTTTACAGGTACATTTAATAAGGCACACTCCAACCCCCAGGCCAGGGATGTGTGCATGGCATCACCATATCCTGCCCTAATGATACTCACGCTGCCTTTTTTAACTGGTAAATTCAATCAAGTTTCTATTATTTACATGCATATTTATTTATTGAACCAGTGTTTATTATGGTAGACACTGCATTGTAGATGCTGGGGATATGGTGGTGAACAAAACCATCGAAGTCCAGGCCTTTGCAAAAATAACAGGGAGGTAGATAGGAAACAGATAAAACAAATAAATACGAAAATGAAGTCAGGTGGTGGTCAGTGCTATAAAGAAGAATAAGGCAGGAGCTGGCTGATGGAGGGCCTGGGTCTTCTGCACACGGCTGTGGGGGTCGGTTGGCTGGGCTGGGCCAGGTCACGGCGCTGGCTTCTTGGGGTAAGGCTACTGGAGGCCGAACGGAGGGCAGGTGCCAGGAAACCGGGTAAGGTCTCAGATTTGACCTTTTAATGTTTAGTTGGCATCAATAATGGCATCTTCTATCTCTTCTGTAAATAGGCAAATGCTGGATGGGACTATGTATACAGAGAATCGGATGCTAAAAATATTCTTATCTTAGCGAATAGACTTAAATCATTGTTTGTGACTGCTATGGTCTGAATGTTTGCGACACCCCGGGGAATTCATATGTTGTAATCCTAGCCTCAAGGTGATGGAATTAGGAGGTGGGGATTTGGAGAAGTGATTATGTCATGAGAGCAAAGCCCTCATGAATATGATTAGTGTCCTCATAAGACCCCAGAGAGCTCGTTCACCCCTCCCACCAGGTGAGGACACAGCGAGAAGGCGCCACCTATGAACCAGGAAGTGGGGCCGCTCCAAGAAGCGAATCTGCTGTGCCTTGATCTTGGACTTCCACCCTCCAGAACTGTGAGCAATCAATTTCTGTTATTTATATGAGTAAGCCATCCTGTCTAAGGTATTCCGTTATAGCAACCAGAGCGAACTAAGACAGTGCCTAAATATGTGCGATGTTTCCTTAAATATGTATTTTTATCTTTGAATTTAAATAAAGAAAGCATTCCCTGGAGATAGACTTTTTCTAATTTTGACTACAAGACTGCTTTGACGGAGACACAGGAATGGAAAATTGCATGACTAGTCTCTCCACACCTACTTCCAAACAGGATCCGAGGCTGCCACGCAGACATTCTCCTGCGCCCTCACAGCCAGGAGAGTCTCTCGCATTTCCCCTGAGCTGTCCTCACAACTTGGTACTGCTTTCCAATAGAGGTAGTCACTAGATCGTGGGCAAAATGGTGAAAGCCAGGAAAGACAGTGCCAGGGGCAATTTGGAGGCCCCAGTGGCCCCTGTGTGTGGGGACGGAGGGTGGTCAGGTGGGGGGATGTTTTGCAAAATTTTTTAAATTGCGAATGGATTTGGATCCTCTCTATTTCCTCCAGGTTCACGTCCTTTGGGTAGATTTCCCTGATCATGCCAGCCCTTGATACCAGCTTCCTTCTCTAAAATCCCAGGCCCTGTCTGTCCACACACTCATCTGGCGCTGTGTTTCTATCACCCCAGGGGTGCCCTGTGGTGCACGTTTCCCATCTCAGGTGTCCTTGGCTGCATGAGGATAGAGCAGAGTTGCTCAGACTTCCCTCGGGACCACCTGGGGTTGGGTTACAACGCAGGATCTAGGTCGGTAGCATTGGGGGGAGGCAGACCTTCCCCTCCTGCCCGGGTGAAGCCCATGCTACCAGGCTGGCCCATGCTCTGAATCAGGGGGTGAAGACTGTGGCTTGCAGACAGACAGAGCTAGGCCCGAATTCTGCTCTGCCCTTAGCTACTGCTACAGCCTTAAGATTTTAAGCCTCAGTTTTCTGGACTTAAAATGGGCATAAGTACACTGTAAGTTTGTCAATAATGAATATTATCCACACCTGTGGACCTTCTAGTTTATGACTTCTTCGCAGCTTTTGTAGCTTCCTTTCGTCATGCTCAGACTGGAGGCCAATCTGCGACTGCCAGGTTCTGTGCCCTGGGCTTGTTGGGCTGGTTGGACAATTTAATGGATGTACATGTTTTGCACACTGCCTTGCATGCAGTAAATGGCTGAAGTTGCTGTGGTTGTTTGTATTATTCTTGCTCAAAATTTTCCCAAACCCACATGATTAACGTAAAAGAACAACTTCAATAATCCGTACCACTATTAATTTCCAGAGCAAAATGCTAAAGTGTGTTCCGCCTTTGAGGATTATGCAGATGTCTTCCACAATCTGTTTTCATTCTGAGGAGCACGAGCTAAACTCCAGACTCTTCACTCCTGCCTTACGCCCCAACCCTGAGTCGATCCTTCAAGACCCTCCACTGAGAAGAACAAATTATAATGATCTTTGTACGAGGCAGTTTGAACTTGCCTTCCCGTTGCTTATAAACTAAATCGCAACCCCAACTGCTGAGAAATCTCTGCATGTCAGATATTTTTCTCCTAATTGATAAGAAAGTGCTCAAAAATAGAACTGTCATCTGACAAATCCTGGAACTAATTGCCTTACACGTAGCAGGCTGCTCAGTGTGACCGGCATTCTCCCCCCCACTCAGTGGTTCCCAAGGAAACAAGGTTAATGCATTCATGACTAACGTTCCCCTTGTCAATCCCAGTTCACTGCAGTAGGCATAGAGCATGGGAAGAAAGTGCTGAGAATGTGGTTTCATGCTTTTTTCCCTTCTGCTTGAAGTGCAAAAGTCTCAACCAAAGATTAAACAAATGCTCAGCCAACCATCAGAAATTAATCCGCATCTACACTTGTGCCATACCTCTAAATGCTTGCCTGAGTGTTCCACTGGTACCAAAACATCAAGGTATTCAAAATCTTGAATTGAACTATTGCAATTTCACAATAGTTAACCCTTTAATCATGAGTGGTTAAAATTTTTTGGGATATATTTTGATAATTTCTTAGTTTTGTTCTATGAACATGTGTCACTTTATATTTTAAAAATATTATGATAATCCCAGCTATTCAGGAGACTCAAGTGGGAGGATCACTTGAGGCCAGGAGTTTGAGACCAGCCTGGGCAACATAGTGAGATCCCATCTCAAATATTATGATAATCCCAGCTGTTCAGGAGACTCAAGTGGGAGGATCACTTGAGGCCAGGAGTTTGAGACCAGCCTGGGCAACATAGTGAGATCCCATCTCAAAAAAACTATGAAATATTTCAACCTATAGAAAATCACAGAGATTATTAAAATGAGCATTTATGTACATTTTCCAGGTCTTGTTCTATATTTACATAATCAGAAGCAATAATAGTAATAACAAAATCCCTAATTCATCCTCTTCCTCCAATTTAGTCCTTCTGGACTTCCAATTTCTGATTATGGTGGCAATATCATAACTGAGACAATCAACACGAAAATCTTAGAGTTATGATTGAAGGTTACCTATTCTTTAACTCACAAATGCAACTGATGTCACCTTCAGCAAGTTCCTCAAAAAAAATTCCACTTTTTGGGTTCCCATTGCCACATTATTTTAAAAGCCTCAATTGCCATTCTTTTTCCCATTCTAGTGCTTTCTAAGTTGGCAGTTTTAGTCCTTTGAAGATATCACTTCATTGTCTCCTTGCATCATCGTAGCCTGAGAAATCAGCTGTCAGTCTTCTTGTAACTCCTCTGCGTTTAAACTGGTTTTTTATTTTCCCCTTTCTGGATGATCTAAAAAATTTTATTTTTGGTATTCTATAATTTCTCTATGTTATGCTCAGATCCAAATGTATTTTTATTTTTATTTTTGGATGCTATTAAAGAAATACTTTATTTTGCCTATATCATTGTGGATGCTAGTATCCTTAGTTTAGTAATACAAAACTACCAGATGATCTTCTCTATTTAAAAAGTCTTAGGATAAACTCTGGAGAATTTTCATAGGCAAATTCTTCTGTGTGGGCTGGATCAGTAAACACTTCAATAAAATCTGTTTCCAGGAAGAATGGGCCATTTATTTTATCAGCCAGGATGAATCCTATAGAAGAGGTCTTGTCAAGCAGAAGCTGGTAGCGGCATCTCAGATTCTTCCTTGACTAGAGAAGAAAAACTTGGAAAAAGGAATGTTTACTGGTTTATTATAAAGAATATTTCAAAGGGTACAGGTGAACAGCCAGATGGAAGAGATGTGTAGGTTGAGGCCTGGGAGAAGGAGCGTGGAGCTTCCATGCCCTCTCTGGGTGCACCATTCTCTAGAAACCTCCGTGTGTTCACTTATCTGGAAGCTCCAGATCTTTTTCTAACATACTAGTCGACATTCATCAGGCTTCCTGAAGCAGAGAAAGCTGAAGTTTTTCCATCATTTCTAGAAATTCTTAAACATTATGTTATCAAATTTTGCTTCTCTTTTATTCTTCCTTTTGTTACTCTATGTAGACATTTGAGGGAAGTTCTCACTTTGTTCTCTGTATCTTCAAACTTCTCTTATTTTCCATTTCATCACCTATCAGATATGCTTTCTGGATGATTTCTTCAGAGTTTTCTTCCAGTTTACAAAGTCTTTCTTTTGCTGAATCAATTCTGCTATTATCTGTTCAGGGAGTTTCAGTTATTGCATTTTTCATTCACGTGTTGCTGGCACAGAGCTTTGAAAACCCTTGGAATTTATGATAGAGGTATCTTTGCCATGCTAATGAGATAACTCCTGGTGGGTCCCTAGATAGATGGTCACCAGAAAAACCAACCATGGGGTTAGAGGGTTGGAACTTCCAGCCACCTGACCTCCAGGAAGTGGAAGAGGCTGGAGATGGAATTCACTCATTGGGCCATTGATTCAGCCAGTCATGCCTATACCCTGGGCACTGAGGCTCAGGGGAGCTTCCTGGTTGGTGAATGCATCAGTGTCCCAGGGGAGCAATGTGGCCTGATTCCCTGAGGAGAGGACACAGAAGCCATGTATTCCTTAGAACCACTCTGTAAGTCTTTCCATGTGCTTGCTCCTCTTCTCTGTATCCTTTGTAATAAAACTGGAATTGTAAGCATAGTGCTTTCCTGAGTTCTGCAAGTTGTTCCAGTGAATTACTAAACCTGAGGGGGTTCTGGGAACCCCTGAATTTACAGACAGTTGGTCAGAAATGTGAGTGGCCTGGGGACCCTTGAAGTGCAGCTGGCATCTGAGGTAAGGGCCGTGTTGTTGCGGATTGTGCCCTTTAACTTGTGGGGACTGTACAAACTCTGGGGGTTAGTGCCAGAAGTGCACTGCAGCACACCTGGTTGGGGTTAGAACAGAATAGAATCCCAGAATTTTCATTTACTGTATGTGAGACTTTGGGCAAATCATGAAAACCTCTCTGGGAGACTGTTTCCTTATCTTAAAAATGACAGTATTAGCTGGGTGTGGTGGCTCACACCTGTAATCCTAGCACTTTGGGAGGCCGAGGTAGGAGGATTGCTTGAGGTAAGGAATTCGAGACCAGCCTGAGAAAAAGCGAGACTCCATTGCTACAAGAAAATAGAAAAGTTAGCTAGGTGTTGTGGTGCACACCTGTAGTCCCAGCTACGTGGGAGGCTGAGGCAGGAGAATTGCTTGAGCCCAGGAGTTAGAGGGTGCAGTGAGCTACAACGATGCCAATGCACTCTAGCCTGGGCAACACAGAGAAACCCTGTCTCAAAAAAAAAAAAAAAATTGACAATATTCGCAATATTTACCACACTAAATGTACGGAAAATAAATGAGATAATGCAGTGTCTGGCACATAGTAACTGCTCAATAATGGTGAATGTTATAAGTTTCTGCTCAAATACCACCATATCCAGAGAGCCTATACTGCTGCCCACAAGAAAATATTATTCCTTTTTCTTTGCAATGAGGACTTTCTCTCCCTTACTGCTTTATTTTTCTTTTAGCTCTTACCAACATTTCTATTAGTCAGCTTTTCCCATGATAATGCTTTGTAACAAATCATCCCTCATACTCAGCTGCATCCAATAGCAAGCCTCCATTCTCATGCCCATGAATCTATAGGCCTACTGGATTGGCTGATCCAGGCTGGGTTCAGCTGAGTGGTTCTTCTTCTATCTTCAGGTCTGCTGGGCTTGTTTCCAGGCTATGTGTTGGGTCCAAGCTGGCTTGACAGGTGTCTCATTACTGTGGGACCAAATACTATCCAGGACATGTTCTTATGGCAATGGCAGAAGTATAAGAAGCAGGCCAAACTCTACAAGCACGTGTCAAGCCTCTGCTCACATCATGCTCACTAATACCCTACAGCCAAGTCCAACCACAAAGGGCAGGGAAATGTACTCTACCTCCCAGTGGAGAAACTTCACTGTCACATGGCAAAGTCTGATGCATAATTCCAATATGAGCAGGGTGTGCAAAATTGAGAAATAATGTTCCAATCTACCATATAGCTTGACATATTTTCATTTATTTTTATCTAGAGTACATTTGCTGCCACTGAAATGTAACCTCCATGGGAGCAGGGACATTAGTTGTTTTGTACATAGGTTTATCCTTAGCACCCAAAACAGGAGCCCTCCAGCAGGTCTCTGTTGGCTGATGGAATGAACAAATGAGCCAAGTAAGAATAGCAGCAATAGTAGTCACACCCCTAACCAGTCTATGAAATGGCTTCTAATAAGCTGTGAAATGGCCAAAAAGAGGGGAGAGGTGGGCAGATGGGATTTCCCTGATGCTGAAGGGAAGGGCACTGCGACAGGTGTGGGCCAATTGCCTGCTTCTGTCAGAGACCCACAGTGGGACAGTGGAGTCACAGGTTGTTAACCAGGCCATTGTTTATCCATGCGGGTAACTTTATATTCATCTTCAAAGCAAGATTGTAAAGCAGGAGCCAAACTGAAGCTACCATAGGCCGCTGATGAAATGACATTTCAGTATCTCAGTTCCCCTTGGTTTCAACCATTCACTGACTTTAGTGACATGATGCTCATGAGCTGGCTCAGCAGGATGAACCGGCTCCAAGTCAGTAAGCAGAATTCCACACCTGGAACCGAAAATACTCAGTTAAGCCTACTTTTTAATATTTCTTTGGCTTTCCTCAAGTAATGACACCATGAATGGAGAGAGTCCTAAAAATACAAATTCTCTGCAATTTAGCAAATGGAGGGACAATGAGAAGTCTAATAATAAACTTGAGGCAGACTAAATACCACATAATTAGCACACTTGAACGAAAGGCAGAAGAAAAACATGTAATTAAATATGAATACTTTAGGAAGAAATAAAAATGGTCCCATAATAGTTAAATCAACCAGAATGGGAAAGGTTATAAAAAGCAACCTCTGGTTGATTTCCTCAATAAGAAGATGATATGGGACCAAACAGAAAAGGCTGGAAGAAAAGGGGGAAAATACACCACTGACACAGAAAAGTGGAGATGATGTAATATCTGAAGAGCAACTAGTTTCTTCTGTAGAAGGACCCAGAAGGCTAAGTTCTCTTATGGTTGGTTCGAATGAAGAGATCAAAATGTGTAAAATTCTGTTTTCATTCATTCATTAAATCTTTACTATTCACAAAGCAAGGTTAGGAGTTCTTCTGGGGAAGGGGTGTGACTAAGGTGTAAAGGACTTGGTCCTTACACTGGTACACGTAAGGCCCTCAGAGGAAGACCCTTATCAATGAAAGGAAAGTCTGCACTAGAGCAAAAGTCTTCTAGTTCTTTACATCGCTGGAGATTCAGGGTTGTTTGTGCTTTTGCTGAGTTAGTTCAGCTTTTGCTGGGTTCAGTTCAGTTAGTTCAAGGTCCCAGCGAAGGGCAATAAAAGGTGTTCCCCTTGGGAAACCTCTGCCCCGCCTACCACTTCGGTCTGCAGTTTTTCCTCAAGCCCTTTCTTCAAATTTAGTGTTAGACTTCAGTTAGGTACAGATCTGCCTTGATTTAAGTTACATTAATTATAACATTCTTTAAATATGCACATATATACACATTGGCATTGACAAAGATTCTTTGCTTGACCAAATTTTAGTCAGGCTTCTCAATCTTCTGCTAAGCCCGCCTGTACACTTCCTTGTAAAATCCAGGCTTAGCAAAGAACCCTGATAATTCAGTTTAGCAAGAACCTCCCATCCTCAACATCTGATCACCCTCGACATCTGATCGGGTTCCAGCCTCCGCCATCCCCTAGGGATGTCTGATCACCCTGGCCTGTCTTCTGCAAGAATCCTGTTAGGTCAGTTTAGCCAGAATCTCCTTGACCCCTGATGTCTCCTCTCACTAATTTTCCATCTGCTGACCACCCCCTCCCAGACCACCACCCCACCGTGCCCATGCTGTATTTGGAGTTGAGCTCAATTCCCCCATTGCAAAACCCCATTGCCATGGTCCCTGTACTTATCACGATGGTCCTGAACAAAGTCTGTCTTACTGTGTTTTAACAAGTGTCAATGAATAATTTTTTCTTTTACAGCGTAAGCGATTTCTGCTTGTGGCTCCCATAGTGTTAGAAAACCCAACAAAAATGCAAATTATGAAAGATTTTTAAAAATCGGATGAACAGCAATAAATGTTCGGTGCATAACAGTGCCCAGCACACAGTAGGCACACAATACATGTCTGCAGAATGAATGCTGAAGAGTGATTTTATCATTACTGTGACGCTTTTGAGCTGACTTTGCAAAGGCCGAGAAGCAACGTGGGGAAAGCCCGCAGCTGAAGCCTTTGATGGAACATTTTTAATCCCTGAGTCGTGACAGCAGAACCTCTACTTGGGAAGGAGGGAAGGAGTTCAACTTGGGGAGCCGTCTCCCACTGGCCTGTAAGAGCCCTGAAAGCTGGGACCTCTGCCTGTTTTGTTCGCTGTGTCCCCTAAGCACTGGGATAGTCTGGCACACAGTGGCAGCTGCATGCATACTTGTTGGGCTCTTTCCCACCTCCTCCATGGAGTGCTCTGGGTCCTTCCTGACCTGCACACAGTGGTTCTCTGCCGATGCTCACCGTGATTCCCTAAGAGCCCTGCTGCAGACTCACCTGCTAACTGGGGTGCCTGCTTCAGAGTGCAGGGACCGGCAAATATCAGAAAGATGAGTATCTATTTTAGGCCAGAATAAAGCCCAGCATCTACTGAGGACAAGAAGTGCTGACCTTATACAGGTGTTCAGGTGCTATCAAGCCCCTGACAGGAAAGAGGGACACCCCATACACCGAGGCTGTGGCACCCAGAGGAAGTGAATACTGTGAACTCTGGGGTCATTTCAAGAATCCACTTGGGAGATGAAGGTGAAAAGATCACTTGAGCCCAGGAGTTCAAGACCAGCCTGGGCAACATAGTAAGACCCCAGCTCTAAATAAATAAATGAAATAAAAAATCCACATGTTCATAAATTCTGCTTCAACCTCTCTAGCCTTCTTGTTTTTCTTTTTATGGAGAAAATGGAAAATCTAAACCCTCCCAGCAGTTCATATGATTGATGTGAAAAGAATTGCTGGAACAAGGAGACTGTTGGTGGCAGAGTCAGCAAGGCCCTGAGAGCTCACAGGATACTTGTGGTGGCCCAGGGCACCCACTGTCTCAAGAGTGTGCCCATTCCCAGTGCCAGGCCCTGGGCAGGCTGCAGGTAAGTGTTCTCAGAGACAATTTGCCTTCTGGGGCTGGAAGAAGTACCGAGCAGGAGGGGTGGAAGATTCCTGTGGCCAGGCAGAGCCCCCTGTCCCCTCAGCAGAGGCCTCTACAGCAGCCTCCTCTCTCCCCCTCAATTTGTTAGGCTTTATCAGGCCTTTTTATCTCCCGTAGATGTGTGTGAAAAGTGATCATACCATGCTACTTCCACCCCCTTCAAAACCTTCCCATGGCTTCCCATCTCATTCAGAATAAAATTCCAGAGCCCGATCCTGTCCCCTCTGGCCAGGCTCTGCCCTCCCTCCCTTCACTGCAGCCACGTGGGCCCCTGTGGTTTCTGGAACAGCCCAGAGCATTTCTACCCCAGGGCCTTTGCACTGTGGGTTCCCTGCCCGGAATATCCTTCTCCAGACCAGGCTATGGTGCACCACGGTGCATCTCATTCAGAGCTGTTGTCCGGTGTCACCCCTCACCCCTGGCTCAAATAGCACCTCCAGGCTGTCCTTCTACCTCACTTTATTATTCTTCAAAGCACCTTCCTCTACCTAACGCCACGTGCTGTATTGCCTGCTCTTTGGCCTATCTCTGTCTCTCCATGAGCAGGCGCAGGGGCTCGGGCTTTTCTCGTCTCCCGTCCCCTCCCTAGTGCTTAGAATAGCGCCTGGTTTGAAGTAGGCGAATCGTAAGGATTTACTGACGGACGACGTGGATGTGGTTTTCCAGGGCACAACACAGTAAATCCACCCAAAGGTGTTTAACAAACACATCTGCAGAGTCTATCGACTCAGCTAAAGGAAGGCACCGCGTAGTCATCCTCAATACCTCTGTTATAGATGTCAGCGTTAAATAATAACAGTGGTAACATCGGTTACCCTTTGCTCAGGCCTTAGCAGTTCTGGGCACCATGGGTGGCATTCGTGCTGAATTTGCTTCTCACAAACGAACCCCTTTCAAAGGAGCAGGCTGTCTCTGTGGCAGGTGACTGAGACCCAGTGACACCTAATGATCTGCCAGGAAGAGGTAGAACTTGAGACTGTCCCAGGTGGGGGACAGGGAACCGCCAGGAGTGAGCCACCAGGTGGCCTGTGGCTGCAAGGGGCTCTACAGCAACCTGTAAATCCTGGGTTGGCAGAGAGAGTCCTGACATTTGGCTCTTCTACAGTTTCTGCAGAGAAAAAATAAAAGTATAATTAATCACTTCCTCTTCTCTCTGCTAAACCCCAGGGAAGGGGTGGCTGCTTTCCAGCGGCCCTCAGGACTCTGGCAGTCACTGCGGTGAAGCCAATTCAGGCAGAGTTTAACTCAGCGCTCCTCAGCCCTGACTGCGCAATAAAACAACAAGTGCAGCTGCCCGGGCCCCGCCCCTGACATTGTCTGCACTGACCCACGGCGGGGCCCAGGCATCTGCATTTTCTTAAAAGCTCAGCTATTGATTCCAATGTGCAGCGGCTCTGGAACCCAAGAAGGGGCGGGAGGGTGTCGAGGTCGGGACCAGGCTGAGGGGGGTGTGGCGTCTCACTTTCTATATAAAGCCAGGATCAGAATTCTGGATTTTTCCTTTTGTCTCCTGCCCCAATAGGGCTCAGTACTGTCAATGACTCTGTGTTTTCAAAACATTTTGATATTTTGTTCATCATGGATTTTGCCCATTAATTTTGATTTCTAAAACCATTTTGTATTAAAATACTATTTATCTTGATTACTGAGTTTTTTGGCATCACCTTCAATTTTGTGCCTGAAGCAAGTAGCTCACTGGCCTCGCCCTGGTCCCAGACCTGGGAGGGACTAGACTGTTTTGGACCGAGAACCAGCTTTGTTTTCAGGATCTGCGATGTGCGTGTGGCCATGCAGGTGGGGAGGGAGCAGGGGCCTGGCAGAGAGGAGATGGAGGCTTTCCTATCTCTGTGCCCCGGCACACGATGAAGTAGTGATCGCGGCTGAAATGGCGCCTAACCCATCAGCAGAGCCTCCCTTGGGGTCTTCACTCGCTCCCTTGGGGCAGACACTGGACTTGGGTTCTAAGTACCACCTAGTGGTACCTCCAGCCCAGATCATCCCCCGGAGCCTCAGACTCCTCAGCGCACCTTCCTCCCGGACAGCCACCTTGGGTATCTCAACGAGTCTCAAGTTGTTTAAAGCAGGCCTCTTGGTTCCGAATCCCTCCCTGCCCAGGAGCAAAACAACAGTAACAAGGAACCCCGCTCTTCCTAGACTTCCCCTCTCTGTGCCAGTGGTGCTGCCATCCTCCCTGTTGCTGTGCACAGCCCCCTGGTACCTCCTGTGTTCCGCGATCTCCTCAGCTCAACCCCCACAACGTGCCAGAAG
Source organism: Propithecus coquereli (assembly GCF_000956105.1). Classification (NCBI taxonomy): domain Eukaryota; kingdom Metazoa; phylum Chordata; class Mammalia; order Primates; family Indriidae; genus Propithecus; species Propithecus coquereli. The sequence continues at coordinate 6,601,828 of NW_012155062.1, read as the reverse complement.
CATCTTCTCTCCACCTTCCCGTCACCTCCTCCCTGGACCCCAGGCTTCCACCCTCCATACTCTTCTCTCCCTAGCCCTCACTGCAACCCAAGTATCATTCCAAACCAAGTCAGAGCATGCTGTTCTGGCTAAAGCTTCCAATCAAAGTGAAACACCTTCCCATAGCTTTTCATGATGAGTAGACACACACCCTTCACCATGGCCTTGAAGCCCTGCCTGACCAAGCCTGTCAAGACCTCCAGCCTCATTTTCCACCACCTTCTCCTTCTTGTTCACTGTCCTCAGCCACATGGGCCTTCTTCTTGTTTCCTTAACAAACCAAGCTGCCTTCTGCCCCAGGGCCTTTGTACTTGCAAGCTCCCTCTGTCTGGAAAGGATTCACCCCCGAAACTTCACGTGGTAGCCGCATTATTTAGATCTTTGTTGAAATGTCATTCCTTAGAAATTGTGTCCCTGACCACCCCACCAGTCACTCATGATCCCATCTCTCTGTTTGCGTTCCTTGTAACACTTACACTCCCCTAAACCATTTTAGCCTACTAGTGTTTGTTCTGTTGTGATTTTTTCCCACTAGAATGTAGGCTTCATGAAAACAAGGACATCATCTGTGTGGTTCATGTTGTGTCTCTATGGCCTACAACAGAGCAGGGCTCATGATAGGTGTTCAATACATGTCTATTGAATAAATAAATTATTGAATGAATCAATGAATAACTGAATGTGTAAAAATAGAACTTGCCTTTGGAAATTCCCAGAACCTATAGGCTAAAAGGATGAATTTTATGATTCCCATCAAAGAATCAAAGACCTACTGCTAAGACAATCCCAAGTACCATATTGTATGGAGTTGTTGTTCTTCGTGGAAACCCTCTGAGCACCATCGCTGGACCTGAAAGGGAGATTCTTGTGAAGTGGTCTATGGTAGCAGAACAGTGGCCCTTGAAAATGTCCATGTCCTAATCCCTGGAAACTGTGACTATGTTAGGTTACGTGGCAAAGGAGAAACAAAGCTGCGGATGGAATTAAGGCTACTAATCGGATGACCCTAAAATAGGGAGCTTATTCGGGATCATCTGGGTGGGTTCGGTGTAATCACAAGGGTCTTAAATGCGAAGAGGGAGGCAGAAGAGTGATTGTCAGAGCGATATAGCATGAGAGAGACCTGACCAGCCATTGCTGGTTTTGGAGATGGAAGGCCTCACTGGCCAAGGAATGCAGGCAGCCTTCAGAAGCTGGGAGAGGCAAGGAAACAGCTCATTCCCTAGTCTCCAGAAAGGAGCACACCCTGGCAACACCTTGATTTTAGCCCACTGAGATCCATGTCGGACTTCTGACCTCCAGAACTGTGAGGTCATATGTTTGCAGGGTTTTTTTTTAGAGACAGGGTCTCACTTTGTCATGCAGGCTGGATTGCAGTGGTGCAATCATAGCTCACTGAACCTCAAACTCCTAGGCTCCAGTGATCCTCCTGTCTCAGCCTCCTGAACAGCTGTGACTACAGGTGTGTGCCACCACACCTAGCTAATTTTTTAAAAATTAAAAAAATTTTTTTTAGAGACAGGTTCTCCCTGTGTTTCCCAGGCTGGGCTTGAACTCCTGGCCTCAAGTGATCCTCCTGCCTTGGTCTCTCAAAGCACTGGCATTGTAAGCATGAGCTGCCACACCCAGCCTTATTTGCATGATTTTAAGGCACTAAATTTGTGTTAATTTGTCTCAGCAGCAATAAGAAACTAACATAAGGTCTTTCAGCAGAATGAGTTTAGTGGGGTGCCCTTAGCCTTCCTTCTGTTTACAAAGAACAGACGGCTGTGAGGAATGAGAGGAAGCAGGTTTGGTGGAACCCAGGTCCCTGAACATCAGGCCTGGGACCGTGGAAGTGCCACAGTGGGGCCTGTGGTCAGACTGGCCAGGGGACAGGTGTGCCGTTATTGAAAGCCTGCCACTGCTGGGGATTGGCTAGGCTTTTATGCTCTTTCTCTCATGGAGCACTCAACAATTGTTCATTCACCCATTCATTCATTCATTCATTCACAAATGCTGTTGGGGCACCAATAATGTTCTAGGCACTTTGTTACCCGTAGTGGTGAAAACGACACCAAAGGTCAGGCTATGGAAGTGACTGCGTTTGAATGCGAGATTTGGCAATAATTACCAATAGCAGCAGCAATGGGTACCACTTATTAAGAATTTATTATGGGCCAGGATTCATGCTGGATACTTGAAGAATATTTTCTATAATAATACAAGGTAGACAGCTTCAGCCCACTCTGCAGATTCCCAGAGAGATCTGTCTGCTGACCTGCCTGTGGCCACAGAGCAGGGACTCAGCAGAACATGATGTAGCTTAGGTCTCTTTTGCTGCAAATCTTGCGCTTTTTCTGTGACATCATACTGCCTTTCAAGATAGAAAATGTTTCCATTATTTTAGTAAATCATATGCCCGATGCTTTAGCAACATCACCTGTAATCCTCACAAGAGCCCTGCATGGGAGCTATTGTCATCTCCATTTTACAGACGAGGAAACAGAGGCTCCCAGAATCGCTCGGCTGAGGTGTGGCTGTGTCAGAGCCAGGGTTGTTGGTCTCCAAATCCCTGTTTGGTCCCCATAGCC
>NW_012155062.1:6555339-6599166 GCF_000956105.1 Propithecus coquereli | reverse complement strand
AATTTTTTAAAAATTAAAAAAATTTTTTTTAGAGACAGGTTCTCCCTGTGTTTCCCAGGCTGGGCTTGAACTCCTGGCCTCAAGTGATCCTCCTGTCTTGGTCTCTCAAAGCACTGGCATTGTAAGCATGAGCTGCCACACCCAGCCTTATTTGCATGATTTTAAGGCACTAAATTTATGTTAATTTGTCTCAGCAGCAATAGGAAACTAACATAATGTCTTTCAGCAGAAGGAGTTTAGTGGGGTTCCCTTAGTCTTTCTTCTGTTTACAAAGGACAGACGGCTGTGAGGAATGAGAGGAAGCAGGTTTGGTGGAACCCAGGTCCCTGAACACCAGGCCTGGGACCGTGGAAGTGCCACAGTGGGGCCTGTGGTCAGATTGGCCAAGGGACAGGTGTGCCGTTATTGAGAGCCTACCACTGCTGGGGATTGGCTAGGCTTTTATGCTCTTCCTCTCATGGAGCACTCAACAATTGTTCATTCACCTATTCATTCATTCATTCACAAATGCTGTTGGAGCACTGATAATGTTCTAGGCACTTTGTTACCCGTAGTGGTGAAAACGACACCAAAGGTCAGGCTATGGAAGTGACTACATTTGAATGCGAGCTTTGGCAATAATAACAACAGCAGCAGCAATGGGTACCACTTATTAAGAATTTATTATGGGCCAGGATTCATGCTGGATACTTGAAGAATATTTTCTGTAATAATACAAGGTGGACAGCTTCAGCCCACTCTGCAGATTCCCAGAGAGATCTGTCTGCTGACCTGCCCGTGGCCACGGAGCAGGGACTCAGCAGAACATGATGTAGCTTAGTTTTCTTTTGCTGCAAATCTTGTGCTTTTTCTGTGACATCATACTGCCTTTCAAGATAGAAAATGTTTCCATTATTTTAGTAAATCATGTGCCCGATGCTTTAGCAACATCACCTGTAATCCTCACAAGAGCCCTGCATGGGAGCTATTGTCATCTCCATTTTACAGATGAGGAAACAGAGGCTCCCAGAATCGCTCGGCTGAGGTGTGGCTGTGTCAGAGCCAGGGTTGTTGGTCTCCAAATCCCTGTTTGGTCCCCATAGCCGGCTTCCTCGTGGCAGAGCCGTCTGCCATAATTCTTTTTTTTCAACAATGCCTCTGCTTCTGTCATCCATTCACATCTCTTCCGTCCAACAGAGCGTGCGCAGCGCAGTGCCCCTCCGCTTTCTCCCCTCGACTTCTCGCCCCACTTGCCTGCGTTCTGGGGCCAACATCGAGCCAGGCACAGGGAGACCGTTTTCCCTGGGATCAGGAGAAGCAGCCGCGGTCTTTGGGAAAAAGCAGTCGAGCAGGAGTAGCTCTGCCAGCAGCTGGGCCCTGGCCAAGGGCACCGTGGGTGCCGTTCTGTGCGGCGACCAGAGCACAGAGCCCCTGGGCTGCGTCAGAACAGGCCCCTAATGAGGTGCCCCTTGCTTGGGGAAGGAGTAAAACAGAAACAAGCCCCACATTTTGCCAGTGGAATTTCCTGGAAGTGGCTCTGTAAGCAGATTATCCTAAGATTAATTTTATTTTCCACAGGAATAACAGTTATTAGTGCCAGGATTCTGACAGAGAAGCCGTGGTGATGACTCAACTGGGGTCTCTCTTCATCCTCCGGCCAACAGACTTGGATTTGGTCCAGATATACCTGGACATTCAGAGAAGTGGGCTGGGCCCTGGTCTGGGGGACATAGGACCCAGCTCTGGCCCATGCGATGGAAGGGGAGCGCTGGGGTGCTCCTGGAAAAGACTTTTGCTCCCGTGTGAAGGGCAAGCTTTGGGGGAGGAACACAGCCATCCTGCGCACAAGGGGCCGCAAGGCTGAAGGACATCTATGATTGTGAACCTGCACCTTTTGTTCCCTGAGTTGAGCAGGTGTCTGTACTGCTAATGCCACCTTTGGCTCAGTTTTCTCTTCTTTGAAGCCAAACTTAACGGACAGGCCAGCACCCAGCTGTAAAGGCCACAGCAGCACCCTCGCTGGCCTGGTTAGTGTCGCTGTCATCAGTTGTGTCACGGATTGGGGCTGAGGGGAGCTCTGGGCTGTCTAGCCCGACACCCCCATCCGGTGTGCGAGGAGGCTGAGGTCAGGGAGGTGGGACGCCTTGCTCAGTGTCACCTGGTGCCTTGGTGGAAGAGCCAGCAATAAGAACTGCACGCTCAAGATGTGGAGGGCGGGGACCACCTGGGTCCAACCCTGCAGCTCATCCCACTGGCTTGTGCCTCGACCAGCCCCAGCACAGCTCTAGGGATGAGGGGGCTCTTGAGGCCGTGACTGCCTGAACTGACGCCTCCTTCCGCTCCCGTGGTGCCCGCACACCGCACAGGGCCCCCTGTCTTAGAGGGGAGCCTCTAGTGAGTTGTTCCAGGGTAGTGGAGACCTTCTGGGTTGCTGCTTATATTTGGGAAGATGCAAATGCAAAGCTCAGGGTAAAAGGAATAACTGTCCTATGCTTGAATTTCAGGGCAATTTTTAGAATCCCCTCCTAATTCTCTTAAGCCCTCACTACATAGGGCCCTGCTGTTCTGTTCTGCCTTTGACCCGTAAGGGGCAGCTTCTCAAACTAGGATGTTTCCGGCTTGGACTTAAAGAAGATGGGACCACCTCGTGCTTTTTCAGCACAAACTTGGCAGCTTTTTCACCACTTGGAGGAGACCAAGAGATTCAGCAGCCCGGGCTGCCTTCCCACTTTGGTTACTCAAAGCAGAAGCAATGCTGGTGTGTGGGCATCAGGCCTGCCGCTCACGTGAACCTTCTCATTTACTCTCACAGTAATACCCTGGAATATAAAGGGTCGACTTTCTTCTTTTTTTTTTCACAACTGAGCAAACAAGGCTCAGATAAAAGAATCAACTCCCCACAAGCCACATGCACTGGCCAAAATGGGGGGTTCCACAACAGCCATTGGCAACAGAGTTCTCTTGTCTGGGTCCAGGTGACAGCTGCTCCCACGGGGCTGTAAGACCTTAGGTTGAAAGGGAAACTACAATGTCAAGCTCGGTACTATTGACAGTCTTCTATTTTTATTATGTACAAAATATCATTCCACATGTGGCTAGAATCTCTAAAGGTCTGGAGAAGGATGAGAGGTAAAGAACCTACCAAATCTTCAAAGTAAAATAAGAATGCTTCTTGGATGGTGTGTTCATTTCCCAGGGATGCTGTAACAAGTTCTCACAAAATCGGTGTCTTCAAACAACAGAAATTCAGTCTCTCACGGTTTGAAGGCTAGAAGTTTGGAATCAAGGTGTTGGCAAGGTTGGTGCTTTCTGGGGGCACTGAGAGCTATTTCATGCCTCCCTCCCAGGCTGTGGTGGTTGCCGGCAGTTGTTGGTGTTCTTGGCTTGTAGACATCGCTACAGTCTCTGCCTTCATCATTCATCATCACAAGGCATTCTCTCTCCGTGTCTGTGTGTCTCTCTGTCCAAATCTCCCTCCTTTTACAAGGACATCAACTATTGGATTAGGCCCACCCTTAGCTGGTGTGGCCCCATTTTAACTTATTTCCAAATAAGGTCACATTCCCAGTACTGCGGGTTAGGGCTTCAACATATCTTTTGGGTGGACATAATTCAACCAACAACAGATGGTATTGTGGTCATGTATGTATAGGATATATATTTATAGTCTTTATCTTTTTAGATAAATGCTGGAATATTTACCTGCGAAATGATATAATGGAACCTATGAGATTTGCTTCAAAATACTTTGAAGTGGGGCAATTGGGTGGGGTTTAGATGTAACAAGAGTGGACATGAGCTGATAATTGTTGAAGCTTGGGATGGGCACAGGCACATGGGTTTTGGTTACTCATGCTGTGTAACATATCACCCCAAGACTTAGAGGCTTAAAACAATAGAGTCATTTTATTAATATTATTCTCTCTCAAGCTTCTAGGGGTTTACTGAGCTATGCTAGCTAGCTCAGTTCTTGCTTTAAGTTTTTGTTATGGACTGAATGTTTGTCTCCCCCCGAAATTCGTATGTTGAAACACTAGCCCCCAGTGTGATGGTGTTAGGAGGTGGGGCCTTGGGGAGGAGATTGGGATAAGAGTCCTAAGAGCGTGCTGCTCGCTGCTCTCTGACACGTGAGGACACAAGGAGCAGTCAGTGGTGTGTAACCCAGAAGAGGGACCTCACCAGAACCCAGCTATGCTGGCACCCTGATCACGGACTTCCCAGCCTCCAGAACTGTGAGAAATAAATTTCTTTTGTGTGTAAGCCACCCAGTCTGCGGTCATTTTTATAGCAGCCCGAATGGACTAAGACAGTTGCTCATGCAGTGGTAGTTGTCAGGTGGTGGCTGGGCTGGGATAAGCTGAGGGCTCACTCATGCACATGCTTGGCACTTGGATGGGAAGACTGCAACAGCTGGGATTCCTTGGGCGCCTGTGTATGTGACTCTCCAGTATGACAGCTCTTTAGGTCCCTTACAGGTGGCCCAGGACTGTCACAGTGTGTGTCCCTGGAGAAAATGTGTCCGACAGACTCTGTGCTCCTTCTCCAGCCTGCCTCAGAATCTCACACGGCATTATTTCCATCGCATTCTGTGGCTGAGGCAGTCACAGAGGCCCACCCAGCTACAAGGGGAGAGTGACATAAACTCTACTTCTTGATGAGAGATGTGTCAAAGGACTTGCAGACACATTTTAAAACAACCATGATACTATTCACTCTACATTTGTGTTAAAAATATTTCCATAGTAACACACACCCACACACGTAATTTATAAAATGCTATTTGGGAAGTCCCTTTACTTCTCTAAATTAATTTCAAATTAAAGTAATGCAAAAGTTTTTCATGCACTTTGGAGGCAAAAGAAAAAGGAAGGAAGGAAAGAAGGAAGAAAGGAAGGAAGGGAAGAGACTAGAAAAGAATATCTTTTCAGCATCATGTAGAAAATAAACATTGATATCAAGAATCTGGGGAAACCCTAATGCAGTTTTACCATACCTTGTAGCCTTTAGTTTTAATTCTCTGTATAACGTCTTTCAGGTCTGGGGTACGTAAATGTTTGCCTACATATATATGGAGTTGCCATAGAAGGAAAAATAAAGATTTAGGGTTTTCTTAGGCAGGTAGAGGGAGGCAGCCTGGGAGGGCAGAAAGAGTGACATGTAGTGAGGGGTGGGGGACTCTGCCATCTGGGGGCCACTTCAGCACTTCCCTCAAGGGCTGGGAGGGACAGTGAAAAGAGTGTGGGTGGTGGTCATCGGTGCTGTCTGCCGGGTGTTTTCTGTGGGTCTCCCAGCCAGGAGTTGCCCTTTCTGTTCCCTTGAGGCTGGGAGTGGCTAGTGATTTGCACTGGCCAGGGAACGGAGGTGTGCGATTCTGGGCTGACATTGAGGGCCAGTGTAAGCCACTCTCTTCCTTCTCCTCTCTTGGCACTCGGAGGTGGCACCTCCCCTGTCTGGGCCCCTCATTCATCCCTACATGAAGGTGATAACGAGTAGAGCCAGGAGAATCCATGTTGGATATGGAACACGCACTGCCACAACTCTTTGCCACTCTACGTGGTTGTGACCGCCACACAACCTCGCCCCCTCCTGACTGATACAGCAGGCATGGATGTGGGGTGCGGGCACGTTTGCTTTCACTTAGCAAGACGTACATATTGATGCCTCCAACAAGCTACAGAAAACATTTATGAGGCTTCAGTGAAGGCCTTGGGGTGGGGGGTGCAGCTGACACTGTGCCAGGCACGTAGTAGGCACTCAGTAATGCTCATTCTATGACCCACCCATGGCCTACAAGGCCTCAGTTTCCTCATGACTAAGATGAGGACATGTGATTGGAGTGGATGGCCTCTGTCTTAGTCAGTTTGGGCTGCTATAGCTAAGAACCATAGACTGGGTAGCTTATAAACAACAGCAATCTATTTTTCACATTTCTGGAGGCTGCAAGTCTGAGATCAGGGTGCAGCATGGTCAGGTTCTGGTGAGGGCCCTCTTCTGGATTGCAGACAGCCACCTTCTCTTTGTATCCTCATGTGGCAGAAAGAGAGCTCTCTGGGGTCCCTTTTACAGGGTCACTAATCCAATTTGTGAGGGCCCCACCCTCATGACCTAGTCACCTCCCCAAGGCCCCACCTCCTAATGCCATCACCTTGAGGGTTGGGTTTCAACATATGGATGTGGGGGGCCGCCAGCATTCAGTCTGCGGCAGTCTGTGAGGGCCCTTCCTGCTCTCACTCCACGTAGACTTAAAGACTTTCACGCACAGCTGTGGAGCGGGCACTGGAGCTTCTGTACTTGCCTTGACAATGATGAATTATTTGGAGGAGGACACGGAGTGCCCAACAGTGCCTTCTTCCTTCTTGGAGGAGAGGTGGGATCATTTCTCTGCCCCGAGAGTCATTTATTATGTTCATAAAACACTTGGCAGCCCTTTGCAAATAAATAAGCACTCAGAGTTATTGGACGTCCCCACGAGGCTTCATGGATATGCACCAGCAAGGTGGCCGGCAGACCTCGAGGAAAGCCACGGACGTGTATGTTGTTGGCTTCTGATCAGCCATTCCTGACATTGGCTGTTCATTTTTCAGATCTGCTTGGCTGGCCGCATTTCAAGGCTTCCTTCTCAGTAAAACCGTTTTGCCACTTGCTAAGCCTCAGAGTGCAGTGTAGCTGCTGTTAAGTTGTGGGGTGCACAGTCAGGATTAACCCTCCCTTCTCCCTTTAACCTCATTGTAATGTTTTCTTCTCCATCAAGTACTGTTTGGCACACAAATATTTGCACACACACACACCCCCAGCAAAATTTCCTCCCCTATCTGATTCCTTCAACGACGAAGAATTACTGAGACCTACCCTGCGCAGGGCTGGGCGGCAGGGCTGGACTCAGCATGGGGCCGGCTCCCATGGGGTCGAAGGGAGACAGGCTTTTTATGGACAATCAAACAACGGAAAGCGAGGAGGCTGGTGAGAGCTCTGGAAGTGGTATCTGTCGTGCAGAGACCACAGCCTCGGGCACGGCGGGTTAGGGGGGGCCTCCCCACCCTGCGTGTTCCCCAGGTGTGTCCTTACACTTTCCAGCTCCCCCTCTGGGATCTCACACGCACCTGCCTCCTTGCAGAGATTCCAGAATCCTTACCTCTAACTCCTCCCCGGAGTTTCTGGCTTGTGTTTCCAGTTGCCAATGACACAATTTCCTACTAGCCCTTGTAATAATAAAATCAAACACACATTGAGCACCTACTGTGTGTATGTCACATTATTATTCCCGTTATATACATGAGGACACTGAAGTGCAGAGGTGTTAAATACTTGTCCAGGGTCACACAGCTAAGAAGTAGCAGAACCTGTATTTGAACTCTGAACTCTGACACCGAGCCTGGGCTCTTCGCTGCCCTCCATCCCATGGCCACCTGGACGGCTCTGGGCACCTCATATTAAAATATCTAAAACCAAGATCTTCTCTCTCCTGTCCACCCAGTGCCGCCCACCACCCTGTCAGAGCCCTGTCCCTCTTTCTGTTTCTGTGACCTGCCTGTTCACCTGCCAGGCACTTGGGCTTGGCATGGGGAGTCATCTGGGACTCCCTCCTCTGCCTCTTCTATCCTCGCAGTTGTTAAGCCCTGTGGATATTTCCTCTGCAAAGTCTTCTAGATCATGACAGCAGCTCTTAAATGATGCAGTGTCAGCCTTGCTTTTCCCCACCTGGTCCCACAAAAGACACACACCATCCAGTCCTAGGTCCGCTGGGCTCCTCCCTTGATCACACACCTTCTGGCTTCCTGATGAAAATCACGACCACTAAGTCCCACATTCCACCTGAGACCTCTATCCTCGGTTGTACTCGTCCCCACTGGAATTGACATGGGCATCTGAAACTCAATGTGCCCCAAAACCGAACTGCACCTGCTGTTGCAAAGACCCCCTGCCTTACCTATTGTCCTCCTTTCCTTTCGCACTAGAACCCCAGACTCTTAGCGGGACATAAGACAACATTTCCGATTTTCCCTGCAATGAGGTACAGCCACGGGACCAAGTTCTCGCCAGAAGTATGTGAGTGACTTGTGGGTCACAACCTGAAAGGGGAGAGGCACGCTCTCCTTCCCTTTCCCTGGGCCACGTGGCCTTGGTGGCCAGCCGTCTTGGACCAGCAGATGGCAGAACAAGGGAGTGAAAGGAGTAGGCGTCCCCCTACCATGGAGCCACCACATTCATTGTAAACTGCTCACACTTTAACATTTATGTGGAAAATAACAAGATTCCTTTTTGTCTAGGTCACTTTGTGCATGGGCGGATGCATGTTTTGTTTCAGTCTTGGTTTAAACAACCAAATCTGTATCGCAATAATACCTCGCCCCTCCCCTCGTCCAACCCCGTCCTTCTGGTTAACAACACCCTGCACCCCGACTGTGTAAGCCAGAATGACAGATGCCACCCGCTGACTCCTCCTCTCCCTCTCCCTCTCCCTCCAATGGGAGCTGGTGGCTCCAATTCCACCTGTACGTATTTCTCAGGCCTTCCGAACCCTCCTTCCACCTGTGCCGCCCTGTGCTTGTGCACCCTTCGTTTCCCAACCAGGTGTGGCGTCATCAGGCCCTCTGCAGTCTACCCTTCCAGGCGGTGGCCCTAATTCAGGACAAATCACCTGGTCTCTTCAACAGATAAGTGAGTGTGTGTATGTGGTGGAATGGGGAGGAGAGGAGAGAGGAGGAACTACTGCTGATTTAAGAAGACTTAAGAGACTTAGCGACCCATGCAATGTGTGGGTCTTGTCTGGATCCAGCACACCACTGCAAAAAGCGTATCTGAACCCACCGGTGAAATCTGAAAACTGGTTGATTATTAGATGACATCACGGAATTATTGTTCATTTTTAAGGTCTTTTTCTCTTAGAGTTACATCCTGAACTCTTGATGAGTGAAATGATTTGATGCCTGCAGACTGATTTAATTAAAATAACCCTGGGGTGGGAGGGAAGAAACGGAAAAATATAAATGAAACAAGACTGGCCACGTCTTGGTAAATCCTGAACGTGGATGACAGGTATGAGGTTGGTTATACTGCTCTATTTTTGTGTGTTCTTTAACATTTCCATGATAAAATATCTTTTAAAACCCCAAAACCCAAGTGTGCAAGGACCCCTGGATGAACCCTATTGCCTTCAAGGTCGGGTACCAGGCCCTTCACTCAAAGCACTGCACTAGGCCTCCCCCAGCCTGGCCCCTCTGAGCTCCTGCCGTTCTGCCCCCACTGGGGTCTCCAGCCCAGCCAGGCCCTCTGCCATGCCAGGGTGTGCCCTCTGACAGCCCTGAGCTTCGAGAACATCCCCATCCCCGCTGGAAATACTCTCTCCCTGTCTGCTCCCCACTTCCTGCTGGACTCCACCTTCCCAGGCCCTCCCCCACACCATCACCCTGCAGGGAGGGGAGGTGTCTCCTCACCTGTCCTAGGTGCATGGCCCTCACCTGTCCTAGGTGCATGGCCCAGGCCCTTATAACAAAAGACAGAGTAACGAGAGGAAAGCATACAGATGTGTTTAATATAAGTTTTACGTGACACTGGAGCCTTCATGAGGAAACAGTCAAACTTGTGTGTTTTCATGCTGGGTTTGGTGAAGAGCGGGCAGCGGTGGAGAAACAGGATTGGACAAAGGGGTCTGATCTAATGGTAATAAACTGGGGGAAATAAGCAAGGCTCGTTTGTCCAGATTCTTCCCTATGTCCCTGTGTCTTCAGAGATAAAGATGTTTCTTGCCTCCAAATAAAGGGAGGGCAACTCTTACAGGAGGGTCTTACAACCTGTTTCTGGGAGGAAGGTGAGAGAGACCTTGTTCCTGCTGTTTTCTCAAATGCCAAGGTCCCCGTTCTGGGGTAGCATGTCCTGACCCCATCTACCCCCACAATGCTTAGGGCTCCATCAAAGACAGCCCCTCCGAACAGTCCTGAATCAATTTTCTTTTCTTCTGTCTTTCCCTCTAGAGCCTGAGCTCCTTGGGGATTGCAAGTGTGACCTCTGAATATTGTCACCAGAGGGCTGGCACTGTCCTGGTCCATAGTGGGTGTTCAATAAATGAGCAGAATGACTTTAGGAGAAAAAGGCAAAGCTAAATAACAGTTGCTTCTACCATGGCTGAGGTGCATGCGCCATGGCTCATTCTGAAGAGGTGGGGACAGCACAGGTGGAGGCGGCTTCCTGGACATAGGTAACTCACTTCTGGTCATTAAACAATGTAGGGTGGGGGGTGTTTCCAACCTGGGGACGACATTCTTAAAAAATGCCAACCTTGGCAGCCACACTTCTTTAAAAGTGAATAGAACAGATAAGAAAATGTCTCTGCTGAGAATTTATTTTTCCAAAAGAAAAACTGGAAGCCACCCCTCCTAGAAGCCGCAGGCAACCCCTCTGCCCTCTGCCCTGCGCTCTGTGGACAGGGTCAGCACCTCCACTCTGTTCTGTCAGCAGAAGGAAACTCCTGAGCAGCAAGGACTGGTGTGTCCCTCTCTCAGGGAGTCTGAACTATAAATATCTGTGGAGACAGATTTCTCCAGAGGGAACAAAAATAGAGAAATGTGTGGTAACAAATAAGAAAGCACCTCATATCTCTTCGGTGAACAGGATTCCAGTTCTCCTCACTTGCCTTTGGGCTCCACAGGGTAGTCTGTTTGCAATTTCTGATAAATCCTTTAAGCCCGCAAGGCTCTTTCCACGCACCGCCGTTTCCCTTTGCTGTTCCCCGGGGGTGGGAACAGCACCTAGAGGAAGCCATTCTATTAGTGTCCTGCCCTGACGAAATGAAAGAGGAAATAAAAAAACCATCAAATGCCCCATGCCCTACCCCAGTCTGTTTTCTGATTTGGGTCTAAAAAAGAGGAAATAATATTGCATTAGATGAGGCCAAAAAAATGTTGTTTACTGAACGGGGGTCGGTGGTCATGGTGACCACGGAGGGCTCTCCTGGTGGTGGCAGCCACCACAACACACTCAAACCAACCCACATGTCTGGGGCAATTTGGAAATAAGTCGTGGGAGAAAAGCAGACTACAAACCAGGCTACGCTTCCAGGGACAAGTCTGGTTTTTAATCCTTCACCACCAGCAGCTCCTTTCTCAAGGGACTCACAAATGTTTATAAAGGAATAAGTAGATAATGGAGATGATACCTTATAAAAGAGACAAATAAATAAATAAATAAGTCTTCCTTTGGGTCATCTGGTCTGCTGCTGCTGGTGTTATTTAAATTAGTAATCAAGGCCGGGCACGGTGGCTCATGCCTGTAATCCTACCACTCTGGGAGGCCGAGGCGGGTGGATCGCTCAAGGTCAGGAGTTCGAGACCAGTCTGACCAAGAGCGAGACCCCCCGTCTCTACTAAAAAATAGAAAGAAATGATCTGGACAACTAAAAATATTATATATAGAAAAAATTAGCGGGGCATGGTGGCACATGCCTGTAGTCCCAGCTACTCGAGAGGCTGAGGCAGAAGGATTGCTTGAGCCCAGAAGTTTGAGGTTGCTGTGAGCTAGGCTGATGCCATGGCACTCTAGCCCGGGCAACAGAGCGAGACTTTGTCTCAAAATAAATAAATAAATTAGTAATCACCTAACAAGTGACTCCATCCCGAAACTGCTGGGTCTATAACAAATGCAACACAGAAGGGGGAGGGGTAAGGGACTGCTATTGCTGGGAATATGTGACATGCTTTACAAACACTGTTTCACTTAGTCTTGTAGCAGCTCTATAAGGTGTTTTTCATTATCCCCATTTCACAGATGAGCACATAGAAGCTCAAGCTGCTTACACACTTGCTCAAGACCATACAGAGGGAAGGGGGAGGCACTGGAGGACTGAACCCGGCTTTGTCTGGGTGCAAAGCCCTGCACTCTCTAGAATGGCATGAATTTTCAAGCTTGCTCCTGTAGGACAAGACTGACTTATAAGCTCGGCTGGGATGTTCTGCTGCTAGAATCAAATAATGACTTATAATGATAGCCTTTTTCCAATGTGCACAAAAAGTTAATTGAGAGAATTTTCTTAATTTCATGTTTTTTCTTCTATTATTTTTTCCTTAAGCTTCGGTGCCTGCCACCCCTTATCTGATTGTGACACCAGCGGTCCTAAAAGGAATGAAAAATTAGGAAGGGATAATTAACAACCATTCATGCTCCATTTAGTAGATTTCCTTTTATTGTGGGATGAATGTTCCCAATTTTGATTTCATACTGAATTTGCGTTCCAAGCGCCTCGGGGGCTCCCAAGGGAGCTACATATACAAAGTTCATTAAAAAGGTGTTTGGACTGGGTGTCCTGAGGAGGCCATCCATCTGAGTGAGAACATCAGGATGAACCCAGCTTCAAATTAGCAAGGGCACACCAGGGGTGCGGAAATTAATTTCCTATTCAGAAGTAGCTGGTCATGTTCCTTCCTCCCCTTTAGCAAGTAGCCTTTCTGTACTGGTTTCTATTAGGCACAGAAACAGTCCTGGTCACTCAATAAATCACTGATTTCCCACAGATGGCATGCCCTTTTTATTGAAGGAGGGAAATTAGGCCACCATCTCAAAGCTATAGAGCAGTGTTGTTATGCTGCAACAATTACATAAAAGCCAGGTCCCACTGGGAAGCAACCCCCAGCACAATATAGAAAGAAAGAGAGTGAGCTTTGAAAACTACCAGGTCTGAAGCTCTGCAGCCCTGCTGAGAGGCCAATTTCTTCCTTCCTGGAGCCATTTATTCAGTTACCCTTTATTTACTTGTCCACAATTTACACAGCCCCACTCTGTGCTGCGCGAGGCTCTTAGGCAGTTCTCTGTCCCTTCATGAACGGAGAAGTGAGATCATCGGCGTCTGGGAGCTCCCGGTCTGGTGGGAGGCAGGAGGGTAAATAGCATTTACACAACACGGTGTCTCACCTGCTCTGCCGGGTGCATAAAGGGTGCTGGGTGGGGGCCCCAGGGGAGGGGGTCCTGCTACTCAGCTGGGTAGGAAGTGGCAAGATGGCAGGAGGTGGGTTGGAGATGGGGACCCGGAAGGGCAGGTAGAAGATGTTCTGCATGTGAAGAAAACATCGGGTAGGTGACCATCCTGGGCCTCAGCTCCAGGAAGCTGACTGGAGGACAGGGAGTCTTCTAGGAGGCAGACGATGCCAATCCAAAGGGAATCTGGGAATTTCCCCAACTCCAAGCCAGCCCAGGTAATCAGCTTTCCCCAGCCTGAGACTTGATGAAGAGACTAGGACAATGGCAGTACCAATCTGCGCGGGTAGGGTTAGACTGTTCCCAGCATCCCAAACCAAAGTTTGGCCTAACCCAAAGCCCAAACCACATCAAGACTGGATTACTGCTGAGCAAACGTTCACTTCCCACCTCCATTCACTGTGGTGGCACAGTTCCCCACCCTACGTGTTATTTGTCATTTACATTTCAAGGGAACGTTGGTGGACACGAGTAAGCAGTGGCCTGAGACATGCTCTGGAGATCTGCCTTGAGAAGATGTGTCCTGGGTAGCTGTGGCCCTCAGCCTGGCCCCCCAATGCACACAGGTGGGGCAGATTCAAACCCCCACATGACCTGAAGTCAGGAGCCAAGCCCTGCTGTTCTGTGGCCTAAAGAATCTCACCTTTAAGCCCATCCTAAATCAGCTGAACCACAGTGGACCTGCAGACCTGCACATGACAATAAACGTTTGCTGCTGTGAGCCACTATGGTCTAGACTTGTTTGTTACACAGCATATTGTGGCAATTGCTGACTGATATCAACAATATAGCGACAGACTCTCAGTAGTACTGTTGACTGAGAAAAGCCTGAAGTCAATCCAGGTGTGTCAGGCCTGCCTCAGGCTGCAACATATTCCAATGTCTCTTTTCTGCGGGGCCCACAGCAGCAGGCTAACCATATAGGGTGACGTGCTGTCATGGGTGTTGCACTCTGCAGTTCCAACGGGCTTTCATGTATAGGGACCCATTTAACCTTCCTTCTTCTCCCCATTTCACAGATGAGGAAACTGAGGCCTAAAGGTGTTAGGTGATTTTCCCTGACCATAGCTGGTAAGCTGAAGAGCCAGCATGATTTGTTCCCAGGAGTTTTGCCTCCAAACCACTGCAGAGCATACTCCTGGTCCACTCCACTCCGGCTGCCTCAGCCACCTAGGGTGTGAACCAGTTGTCTATGGCTGAGGAAAGGAGGGCTATGTCAGTCCAAATGGTCAAAAGCCAGAGTTACTAGAGTTAATACATAAAAATACAGGGCACCTATAATAGTTAAATTTGAATTTAAGATAAACAATAAATAATTTCTTTGTATGTCTCATGCAATAATTAGGACATTATTTCATGGTGTGGATATACCACAATTTGGATAACCATTTATCTGTTATAAGACATTTTGATTGTTTCCAGTTTTTGGCTGTTACAAAGTTGCATAAAAAATAGTGTACAGAAGGTTTTATGTGGATCTAAGTTTTTATTACTCTGGGACAAATGCCCAGGCATGAGGTTGTTGGGTTGTATGGTAAGCATATGTTTAGTGTGGTTTTTCGTTTTTTTTTTTAAACTGCCAAATGATTTTCCAGAATGGCTAAAACATTTTAAATTCCCATCAGTAATATATGAGATACAGTTTCTTCAGATCCTCATCAGTGTTTGGTATTGTCAGGATATTTTATTTATCTGTTCTGATAGGTGTATGGTGTTATCTGATTGCGGTTCAAATTTGTATTTTCTGGATGGTTGGTGATGCTATCTTTCTGTAGCTTAATGTGTGCTTATTTGTCCTCCATATATCCTCTTTGGTGAGATGCCTCTTCATGTATGTAGCCCATTTTCTAATTAAATTATTTGTTTTTTTACTGTGGATGTCTTGAGAGTTCTTTATATATTCTGGAAGAATATATTCTGTTCATCTTTTAACAAGATCTTTTACAGAGCAAATGTTTTAAATTTTGGTGTAGCCCAATTTATCGATTTTTTCTTTTTATGGATTGTGCTTTCAGTATCATGTCTAAGAACTCTTCACCCAGACCTACTAGGTTTTCTTCTAAAAGTTTTATAGCTTTATGTTTTACATTGTAATCTATGACCCATATTAAGTTAATTTTTGTATAAGGTGGGAGATTTAAACTGTTTTGTTTTTGTTTTTTTTTTTTACCTATGGTTATCCAATTGCTCTAGCACCGTTTGTTGAAAAAATTATCTCTCTATTGAATTGCTTTTACACCTTTGTCAAAAAGCAGCTGCTGTACTTATGTGGGTCTCTTTCTGGCTTCTCTGTTCTGTTCCATCTATCTAAGTTTCCATCCCTCCACCAATACTTTCTTTCTTCTGCTTACTTGGGGTTTATTTTGCTCTTCTCTTTTTAGTTTCTTGAGGTGGGGGTTTAGATTATTGATTTGGGACTTCTCCAAATTTTCTAATGTAAGCATTTAATGCTATCAATTTACCTCCCAGCATGATTTAGCTGTGTCCCCCAAATTTTGATATGTTGTATTTTCATTTTGATTCGGTTTAATGTACTTTTTATTTCCCTGAGACTTCCTCTTTGATCCATGAATTATATATAAATATGCTATTTAGCTTCCAAGTATTTGAAGATTTTCCCATTATTTTCTGGTATTGATTTCTAGTTTGATTCTATGTGGTGACAGATTATACTCCATGTAATTTCAATTCCTTTAAATTTGTTGAGGTTTGCTGTATGGCCCAGGTATGGTCTCTCTTAGTATATGTTCCATGGGTGCTTGAAAAGAATGTACATTCTGTCGCTGTTGGATGGAGTATTTTATAAATGTTGATTAGATTCTATTGATTGATGGTGCTATTGAGTTCTATTATTGATTTTCTTTCTAGTTATTTTATCTGTTGTTGAGAAAGGGTATTGAAGTCTCCAACCATAATTGTAGATTTGTCTATTTCTCTATCAGTATTTGCTTCACATTATACACTCTATTGATTGGTGCATATACCTTTAGCATTGCTATATTTTATCAGTGTATCGACCCTTTCATCCTAATGTCCTTTCCTGTCCCTAGTAATTTTCTTTGCTCTGAACTCCATTTTTTCTGACATTAATATAGCAGTTTCTCCTTTTAAAAATATTAGCATGGTATAACTTTTTCCATCATTTTACTCTCATTCTACCTACACTGTTATATTTAAAGTGGGTTTATTGTAGACAGCATATAGGTAAATCATGTTTTATAATCTACTCTGCCAATCTGTCTTATATTTGGCATATTTAGACTATTTACATTTAATGTAATTATTGATACGTTATGGCTTAAGTTTGTTCTCTCTATTGTTTGCTTTCCTGATCCTCTGTTTTCTTTTTCCTTCTTGTGGGTTACTTGAACACTTTTAGTATTCCATTTTTATTTATCTATAGCATTTTTAAATGTATCTCTTTGTATGACTTTTTAGTGGATACTAAAGGTATTACCTTATGTAAGTTATCACAGTCTGCTAGTGTTGACATTGTACCAGTTTTAGTGAAGTGTAGAAACTTACCTCCTTTTATGACCCTTTATCTTCTCCCATTTGTAATATAATTGTCTTGAATATTTCCTCTACATACTTTGAGAACCACATTATATCATGTTATAATTTTTGTTTCCACCATCAAATATGATTTAGAAAATTCAAGCAAAGAAGGCAAGCCTATCCTTTCCCTATATTTTTGCTTACTGTATTATTTCTTCTTTAAAGCTGTTTTCTGATTTCTTTCTTTCTTTTTAAAATTTCCTGTTTATAGAAATTCCTTTAGCCATTCTTTAGGGTAGTTCTATATTCTATTCTTTTAGAGTACATCTATAAATTATCTGAATTTTCCTTCACCTGAGGCTGTCTTGATTTTCCTTTCATTACTGAGATATTTTCACTGGGTATAAAATTGTAGGTTGACAGATCTTTTCTGTCAAGATTTGAAAAATATTGTGCCACTTTCTTTTGGCTCCATGGTTTCTGACGAGAAATCTTCTATAATTCAAATTTTTTTTCCCCTGTAAGTAAGACATCACTTTTCGCTGGCTGCTTTCAGGAGTTTTTCTTTGCATTTAGTTTTCAGAAGTTTAACAATGATGTGTCTTGGTATGTATTTCATTAGGTTTATATTGTTTAGGGTTTATTCAGTTTCTTAACAAAAGGTTTATATCTTTTGTCAAATGTGGGAAATTTTCAGCCATTATTTCTTCGAATACTTTTCCAGTCCTGCCCTTTTAATCCACTCCTTCTTGGAATCCAATGACATGAATGTCAGATCTTTTCTTTTAATCCCACAGGCTCCTGAGCTTCTAGTCTTTTCTTTTTAGTTTATTTTCTCTCTCTTATTCAGATTGGGTAGTTTCTTTGTTTCTATTAATACAAAGTTCACTGATGTTTTTTCTTCTCTCCATTTTGCTAAGTTCACCCACTGAGATCTTTATTTTTTTGTATTTTGCAGCTCTAAAATTTCCATTTAGTTCTTCTTTATGTCTTCTTTTGTTTCACTGATATCTCCTGTTTTTTCATTTGCTTCATGTGTGTTCATAATTGCTCTTTTTTTTTTTTTTTTGAGACAGAGTCTCACTCTGTTGCCCCGACTAGAGTGCCATGGTGTCAGGCTAGCTCACAGCAACCTCAAACTCCTGGGCTCAAGCAATTCTTCTGCCTCAGCCTCCCAAGTAGCTGGGACTACAGGCATGCACCACCATGCCCGGCTAATTTTTTCTATATATTTTTTAGTGGTCCAGCTAATTTCTTTCTATTTTTCAGTAGTGACGAGGTCTCACTCTTGCTCAGGCTGGTCTCGAACTCCTGAGCTCAAATGATCCTCCCAGAGTGCTAGGATTACAGGCGTGAGCCACCATGCCCAGCCATAATTGCTAATTTTTATAATGGCTGCTTTAAAATCATGTGAGATAATTCTAACATGTCATCTTGGTGTTAATATCTGTTGCTTGATTTTTTTTTTTTATTTGAGTTGAGAATTTCCGGATTCTCTGTATGATGAGTGATTTTGGTTGAGGCCTAGACATCTGTGGCATTAAGTTATGTTGGGGAAGCAGCCATCATGCAACCTGTCACCCCTCCCTGAGATTGCCCAGTCACTGCCCTGGGCCTGGAACATTCCCCTATATGGAAGCTGGATGCTGGGCTATTGCTTGGCCAGTCTTAAGAATATATCTGCACCGCCCTCGCAAAGACAGAATGGGGTCTTCGTCTGTGGCATCAGTGGGGTGTGTGCAGTCCGTTGTCCTGTACTGGCTATCGGGAGGGACCTACCGGCCATGGGAGACCAGCCTGCACCACAGATGCTGATCTTGCTGTGTTTCCTCTTTCTGTAAGTGAAGCATTGTTCCAACAAGTTCCTTGTGTGTTGAGTCTTCCTTGATGACTCCAAACTTGCAGAAGATGCAGTGGGCCAAGGGCTGTGGGCTCTTCCTTCTGATGGTTGGCAATGCTATGCTCTTTGCTGTCTTCCATGTGGTGGAAATCCTCATTTGGGATTGGTAGCTAATCTTCCTGCTCAACCTGTCATGAGACCCTGGGATTCAAGAGGCAGAATAAAACTCACAGAACTCATCACCATGTCATTCTTAAAGTCTTAAGGTCCCTAGATGGTTCTGCCTTCTTTTCTTCACTTTTCAGAGTCTTCTGATGTTCATCTTATTCATAATGTTTAGAGTTTTTAGTTCTACTTAGCAGGAAAGATAAGTACAATCACTTCTTCTTCATCTTTCTGGAAGAAGAAATCTGTATTTCTTGTAATTGAACCATATTTCTCATTGCTTTAGGAGTCATATCTGCTTCCATTTCCAATCTTGGGATAATATTTGAAGAGTCCACCTCCCCAATACACCCTGAGTTAAAAGTATGCCCATGTTCCATGTCTTTGCCCTGTTCAGAAACTCATCTCTTGCTCAAATTATTTAAATGCCTTCCTAATTAGTCTCTAAACTGACAGCCTCTTTTTTTTTTCTAGTCTTTTCTGTTCTACAGATTGTGACCAGGTTCATTTACTTAAGCATAAATTGTACCTTTTGCTTCTCTTTCTCTGTAATTTGTTTTAAAACTAAATTTTATTGTATATATTCAAAGTACACAACATGACCCCTGTAAATTTTAGCAGCTCATCACTGGCTACTTAGTAAAACCCTAAGTCCTTAGCTTGGGGTTCAAAGCATTGATATAATGGTTCAACTTCCCATTTACAACTTTATCTTGCCCTCCTCTCTCATAAAATGATTCACTTCCAGATCCAGACACACACTGTGCATCTCAACCCTGCACTTCTGCTCATGCTCTTTATCTGATTGAGATGCCCTCCTTGCCCACTTGGTCAGGACCTGCTGCTTCAAGAAAACCTTCCTTGATTACCCAAGTCAGAACTGATGCCTTCTCTTGCAAAGCACAGCCTTTTGCTTACATCTCTCTTTAAATATATTTTCAATCCAGGTCATAGTTACAGGACAGAATCTATGGGAAGTCTCTCCTCTTGCACAGAATCATGCCTTCCTAGCTATGTAGTCTAGGAGGGAGAGCAGACTCATCAATGGCTGGGAGGCTGGGCTGGATGCTTTGAGGAAGGAGGGATGGTGTTGAAGAATCTTCTTACTTCTAGAAAGTGTGCCAGTTCCAGGGGATTCTGTTCTGCCCTGGGCTTCTCTGAAGGTCCAGGGAAGGAACTTTAGGTATAAGTCCACCATGATGTCTTGGAAGCAATTCTAAAGATCCTCTAGAGCAAAGCTCCCTGCCCTTCATTAGCTCTACCTGTTGTGTCTGCAAGAAGGATAATACACCTTCTGGCCTTTCTCTGTAAGGTGGGGTGAGGTGGGTGGCAGCATGAAGACTGAGGGAAGAGAGGGGCTGCTTGGCTTTATGTCTTAGCTCTGCCACTTACCATTGGTACAAACTCTGGACAAATTACTTAATTTTTATGTGCATCAAATTCCTCATCTGCAAAATGGGGATAATTATAGTACCTTAAAAGAATCACATAAAAAGTCTTAGAACAGTTCACGGCACTCAATAAATGTTAGTAATCACCAATTGCAGTGTTTTCCACCAAAGTGCCATGAGCAGAGGAATGCTAGGGACAATTTGGAGGAATACTCCAAATCAGCCTCCACTTACTTGAAACTTCTTTTAAGCCTTTTGTTAGATGTTAAATATTTGTGCAAGTTTGCATTCTACTCCATGATAAAGTTGAGTTTGCTTTAATATCTGGCTAATATTTCTTCTGCAAAAATATTGAAGAAAAATTTATACTCCAGAAAGATGCCTCTCCGTCATACACTTGGCACAGGGTGACCTCTTAGTGGCACACTCATACATTTGAGGGCACAGTCCCCACAGGCCTTGAGCCAAAGATACAAAGGCCCAGCACCCGGGCCAGCACCAGAAAGTTTTCTCCCTGAGGAACGTGATGCAGGGCAGGTGCAGCCCCTGTGCTCCCACTTGCTGACCCTCCATAAACTGAAGCTCACAATCTCAGTCCATCTTTTTCATTGGGTAGCTCTGGCCTCTTGTTGGATGTGTGGAATGTGGGCAATATAAGCATGGAAATAAAAATCTTGGCTTGGATTTCCTGGGCTATGATCATAATAAAATAGGGCAAAAGAGAGCTATAATCTAATGCACTATATTACTATAATTAGAGCTTCATGCATGGAGCTTTCTCCCGCCCTCCCTCCAAAATAATGAAACAGTTTAACATAAATAGTAGTGACTTTAGTCTCCATCATGCGGTGTTCAGTGATTGGGTAATTATGGTAACAGCATATAGTTAATGGATGTTGAGTTCAGAACATAAGAGAAAAGAGACAGAAAAAGGTACACGCAGGAACAGTATCGTAGAGTCACAAGAGCTGGGAGGAACCCTGTCTGTCATGCACCCTGCAGCCCCATTCTACAAAAGGGGAAACTGAGACTCTGAGACACTCTGCAAACGTCAGGCGCTTAGATAGCAGTGGAGTCAGAGCACAAACCCGGGTCCCCGCTCCTGTCCAATATTCTTTTCCAGCCACCATGTCATCTGGGAAATTGCATAAGGCAGAGTATCCTAGAAAGCTTTCTGCCTCGCAAGTATACTTTGTGAGTCAAAACAATGCTTCTTAAACTAATATCTGTCCTTTCACTGTATGTCATGGCCACTGAATGTCAACAGCAGTCTGCAGTGAGCATTTGAAACATTTGTTGTTGCATCCATTTTGTTCCTTCAATGTAGCACGGAGGAAAAATTAGCAAGGGCACACATGAAAATTTTGTTTAACTTACTATTAATGAGGGTAACTGTTTTAACTTTAATTTAAGTTAGATTTTATTTCTGTTATTACATAGAGAGCATCAAATAAATAATAAACTTTCTCATATGAATATTTACATTTCGTGGTCCTGCACTCCATATAGGAAACTCAAGCAGAGTCAACACTTTTTGTAAGGAAGGCACAGGGCTTCCCTATGGAAACAAGTCAAGAGTCCTCACGGTATAACTAAGAACCAGATTCCAGCTCGTGCATGTGTAATCCACTTTGGATTGACACGAATACATATAAATGCATTTCCCCAAAGTGTTGAACATAAACACAATCACAGCCAACGTCAGCCACATGCCTTCTCTCTTCTCCTCCTTCCTGCAGAGGGAGAGGCTGGTGGTTACAGGGAAGAGGGTGAGCACATCTCCTCCACTAACGCCTGCAGACTGACATCTGCTCCTTGAGGCCAGAAAGCCAGTCCTAGGGGCTGGGGTCAGGGTTCTTCCTCCCTCCTCCTTTTTCCAATAACTGCCCAATAAAACACACCCCCTGCCAGCTCTGGGAGCTGAGCATAATCTGAACAAGGTGGACACGGTGAATCCTGTTCTGCCTATGATGAGAACATGCACCGCTTTGGAAAGAGCAATGCGGAGGGAGGCACAAAGCCAGTCACCAGACCAGGTGAGTGTGTGGCAGAAGGTAGCCATGCAATTGGAAATATTCTCCAAAGATGTAAGGTTTACACCATTATGTCCAAGAGAAATAGAGATGCCACGAAGAAGCAAATTGCTCATCAGAGATAATATTCTTTCTTGCCCTGATTTCGACCTTCCTCCCCCCCCGAAAGGGCAGCCAGGGCTCAAAGGTCTTGCTTGACAGAGTCACCCAAAGTCAGGTTTCAAGATGGGACTAGGATGTCAAGGTGGTAAGGGACACCAGGGACATGAGCACAGAAGATCCCTTTTCCTGTGCACCTTGGCCTTCCTGTTGGGGTCCCCAGTGGGGGCCCACTGGCACCCAGCCCAGTGGAAGTGGATGCAATCAGTGTCCCCTGGCCTGACACACCATGGCCATACATGTCTCTAGAGCATGCTCCCATTACAGAGTACTTTCATTGCCAAAGTTTTATTCGAAAGTCCCCACAAGCCTGCTGCCCAATGGTAGGGCACAAGCCCAGGGAAGCTAAGCACACAGTCAGCTGATAGAACAGAAAAGACTAGACTAATAGGAGCTAAATTTACCGAGGGTCTATTCTGCTCCAGACACTTGACAGTACTATATCTACTTAGTTTTCTCATCTGTAAAGCGGGGCTAGTAATGGTGCCTCCTTCTTGGGTGTTATGAGGATTAAATAAAATAATGCAGGAGAAATGTTAAGCATGGTGAACAGTGCATGGGAGGTCTTCAGTTTAAGTGTTAGATGACCCCTACGGTATTCCTGCAGGGGTCTATTATACTCTCCATTTTACAGATGAGGAGACTCTCCATTTTTACAGATTTTACACAGGGAGAGGAGAACGACTCGCTCAGAGTCAACCAGCGTGTTAAATGGCCCGTCAGGCCTCAAATGCAGATCTTCTCTCTTTTCACTCACGAACATGATTTTCTAGAACCCCCCGTGGCCTGTTTCCAAGTTCTGTGCACTTTCCTTGACCCATTCACCCTGACTGGAGACAGTCCCCTACAGAAAGTATTGTGACCTGGTGTGAACAGCAATCACCAAGTCATCCAGCTCAGAAAATACACAGTAACTTGTCATCTTCCAAACAAAATTCAAGCACTAGGTTTCATGAAGACTTCCACAACATTAACAAAGACACTCTTATAAAAGTCCCCAGAGCCGCAAAGCAATTTTGAAACAGAGCTGAGTGTTTGAGGCCAATAATTAACATGAAAGTCAAAAGGATGTTCTCATCAATAGTCCTACAATTTCGAAAATCTCTTTCTTTATTCTAATTTCCATCTCAGTTCCTTTTTTTGTAAAAGGTTAAGTGGACTCAAAGAAAAATGATAATTGGAAAAAAACTTCCCTATTTCTATAGTTTCCTGCATGTAGTAGGCATTTCCTAATGCTTGTAAGATGTATGAATTAATTGATTATGAATGAATCTGTTCTCTTCCAGTGAATGTCCACTAATGCTTTGCTGAAAAGCCCACCGCTGCCTTACATTTTTGATGCACCTGATGCAGGGAATGCAGCCCAGAGGCTCACAGGGTGTGCTAGCTCCATCAGTGCTCACATCTGCTTTGCAAACATTCAACTCAAGCCTGAGTAGGAGGTTCCCACGCTTATGCCCAGATCAACAGCACACGCAGGGAGTGCACCCTCCTTTGGGTGCTGTGTGAATTATGTGCTGTTTGCTGGTGACTTGCCAATTCTGATCCCATTTCCACTCACTGGAGGATTCTTCAAAAGAACATGTGAACAAAATCGATAGGCTTACACCTCTGAGACACGGTACGAGTTTTGCTGGGAGCTTTGTTACTGAGAAGTTCTCAGGTGCAAAGAGAACTGGACTTGCCAGGACACCTGAGTTGGAGTCTCGACTTTGTGGTCCTCAACAGGGTACGCTTCTCCTTCTTCCTCATCTACAAAAGTGACAATAGCAATACCTATTTAACAGAATCTGTGTGCACAGAAAATGTTTGTGCAAGCACTTTGCAAATAACGAGGAGGTAAGCTGAGCTAGATCAAAGGATGATTAGCACCAGCAGGGAGGCAGGAGAAATAGCTCACTGTGTGCCATTGCTTGTCCTTGGCTTAGAAAATAAATCGCTCATGATATATTCTAAACAGCAAGTAACTTCAGATTGCTTTTATACACCCCACTCTTGGATACATTAAGCTAGAGTTACCCAAAAGTTAACCATTCACGTGCCTGCCACCTTTGCAATTTTTGTCACAGATAGCTAAATCTCACCTGTGTTATAATTTGCCTACTATTTCCCCTGGCATCAAATTTAACTTTGTGTACATTTTCATCTTGTTCTCATCAATAAGTCACAGATTCGACATGCTGGTAACATGTGCTTCCAATCTGCATACCACATGTGGGAAGCACTGTATTAAGACAAAGGTCGTTTTATTGTCTATTCCAGACAGGAGTAGTGTTTTCCCCAGAAAAGGGAGCCCACCAGTACCTTATGTGCACAAGGAATGACTGGATGTCTCCAAAGCAGAGCAAAAGTGCAGTCCTAACATATTTAGAGGCAACCCCAAACTACAATCCATTATCTAAACACATATAATAAGAATTATTTACATTCCTATAGCACTTTACAATTTTAACAACACATTCACCTTCATTATGCAATTTGGTCCTGACCACAAACCTGGCAGCAGGTGAGATGGATGATGCCATCCTTTTACATAAAGGGCTCAGAGATGTTAGAGAATTTGTACAAGATCACGTTAGAAATAAGGGACACCATTCCTAAACCCTCTAAGTCTTTAGTACAGTTCAGCTTATTTCACTGCACTTTCCTCAGGGAGAACCATATTTTTAAAAAGACTGATGTAACTTCTTTAGGTAACACTCTCTCACACCATCTTTTTACTCATTCATTCTTCTGCCTACCCATCTATTTACCCTTCCATCTACCCATCCATCCATCCAACCATCCACTCATCCACCCATCTACCTACTTATCCACTCTTTCACCTTCCCTTCCATATGTGGATCCACATCCATCCATTCATCTTCCTATCCATCCATTTATTTATTCATCTTCTTATCCATCCATTTATTTATTCATCTTCCTATCCATCCATTGTCCCACCCATCCGTCCATCCACCCATTCAACATTTGAGGTCCTTCTTTGTGCTTGCTACTATACAGAGTACTGGAACTAACTACCAGTTTTTACTCTCATAAAAAGTAAAGTTTTCATTAAACAGGGATAGCAGTAAGAGTAATATCTGCAGTTTCTTCTCATTTACCATAGATTTTCCCTGATGATAACGAAACAAAGAAGTATGTTCTAATTCCTCCTGTCAAATGAAATAAAGTGCTTGGGAGGCTGACAACAAAAGGATCAGGAAAAGACCTAGTTAATACAAGTTCTTTCCTTCCTAAGTACATTAGAAGTACAATAATTATGGTTATGTTGTTGATCACTTGAGATGAAAAGGGCACACTTCCAATTAATTCATGTGAGTAACAAGTTCAAATAATTAGAAATATATTCCTAATGGAGCCTTGGAACTTTTTGGAAGAGCTAATTTAACCACCTAGGTGTTTTCTCGGGCTGCCATTCAGAGTTGAGATTCACTTATCATCATGATTGCACTCTGTTTTGGGCTGTGAACCAACATCAATGATGCAGGTGCCCTAACATACTGAGACGACCCTGTAAAGTGATGTGCTTCCAAGTAGGTAAGAACAAAACTTCAAAAATCAGACAGAACAGAGTGAAGCAAAATATGAATCAATCGTCAACTTTGATACATCAAAGAGAAGGAAAAATCCTAAACATGCCAAAGGAAAAACAAAATTTGAAATTTTTAAATAAAAAATAAAATGAAACTTTAACAGTTCTGTTAAAAATTGTAAAAATTTGCCCAAACAGGCTATATGTTTTATGAAATCACTTTCACCAAGTTTCCCAATCACCAATGACTTCTTTATCAATGAACACAATAGAGTCATGGTTCTCAAACTTTATCATGCATTAGAATTATCTGGAAACCCTGTTAAAACACAGATTGCTGTGTTCCATCCTGAGAGTTTCAGTTTCAGTAGGTTTGGGGTGGAGCCCAAGAATCTGCACTTCTAACAAGTTCCCGGGTGCTGCTGCTGCTGGTCTGGGGACCCCACTTGGAGAAGCATCACAATAGACCATCTCTAGGCCTCATCCTCCTTCGCTTCCCAGCTGTGTATGTTGTTCCCTCCCCTGTTGTTCCCTCCCCGCTGTTCCATCTTAGTCTCCTGGTGTTCCTTGGGATTTTATCCTGGGCTGCGGCTCCTTCACTGACATCTTGCTGAGCCATCTAATTTGCTTCTGTCACTACTTATACCTGGTGTCCCCAGGCTGCAGCTCCCACCGAAGAGCAGGGTTTTCCTCGTCCTGGTCATGACTGCATCCCAAGTGACAGAGCACACCTGGCATATGGAACGTGCTCACTCAGTATTGGTGACAACTTCCTACCTGAATGCTTCCCAAACTGACCAGCAACAGAAACTAAATATATTCAGAAAGAAACACATCAAAGGAGGATGTTATACAAGTTAAATTCTCTCCCCATATTCCCCATGGTACCGTCCTCCATCCATTTTGTAAGACCAAAGAAACCTAAGGGTCATCCTTGAATCCTCACCTGCCAAACACCAAGTTGCGTTAATTTTACCTTCTAGTTGTCTTGCAAGTTCGTTCCTTTCTCCCCATCCCCACTACCTCGGCTGAGTCTGGCCACTATGTCTCACCTGAATGCTCACTGGGCCTCCCACCCCTTCCTGTAGTCCCCTCACCACCCAGCGGCTGGCATGTCCTCAGGGCTGGGCCACCATGCCCACCAGACAGCCTGGCTGGGCACGCCTTGCCCTGGGAGCCAAGCCCACCCCTGGGCACAGCCTGAGTCCTTCCAAGGGTCCCCACGGCCTCTCCAGCTGTGTTTCCCACTCTTCCCCCCAGCCCTATACACTAATCATCTTCAACTTCGTTTTGTTCTTCAAACGTTCCACACTCTTATTTCTCAGCCACGACTTGAGATGTTTCTTACACCCAGAATACACTTTCCTTTTCCTCCTGCCACGTTTTAGCTGGGTAACTTCTACTCGTTTTTCAGTTTCCAGCCTAAAAATTCACATCCTCCAAGAAGCCTTCCTTTTCCTCTCCAAACAACACAAAACAGGGTCAGAGCTGGCCTCCCCAGGCTCCTCTAACCCTCTGTCTGCGCACAGGGGACGGCCCTGCTTGTTGACTTCCTTGTCTCAAGAACCTCAGGGCCCAGTCTCATGTCTACACAGCGCTGGGCCTGGTCCCCCACCACCCCCGCCGGCTCGGTCACAAATGCTGAAGGAATATGCCAACCAGATTTAATGGGATGAAATTTAAAAGAATTTATTTAGAAATTATTTTAAAAGAAATTATTTTTCTGTGTTGATAGAAGTCAAGCAGTGGTTATGTCTGAGTGGATACTGACTGGGTGCGAGGGAACACTCTGGGACTATGGAAATATTCTGTACCTTGTTGTGGGTGGAGGTGTATACGGGTAAAAATTCATCAAATTGTACACTGAAGGGTTGTGCATTTTATGTATATAAATCATATCTCAATGAAACAAATGAATTATTTTTAAATAAGAGTATAATTCATATGGGGATATAAAAACGTATATGGGCCAAAACAATTCATGTTGGGATATAACACTAGAACTCAATAACAACCTGCTATGGTCTGAATGTTTGTGCCCCTCCAAAATTCATATGTGGAAACCTATTCCCCAATGCAATAGTATTAAGTGGGGGAGGCTTGAGGAGGAGTTAGCTCACGGTGGCCCACCGTCATGAATGGGATTACTGTTCTTATAAGAGAGGTGTGAGGGACCCTTACCCCACATGAGGGCACAAAGAAGGCACCACCTATGAAGCAGAGAGTGAACCCTCATGAGACCGAATCTTCTGGTGCCTCGATCCTGGACTGCCTGGATGCTAGAACTGTGAGCAACACATTTCTCTTGTTCACAATCACCCAGTCTAAGGTATTTTGTTACAGCAGTCCATATAGACTTAGACATAACCAAAGACATAAAATGTCCTTACGATGCTAATTATTTCCCAAGGATCCAGAATTAAAAGCACAGTGAAGTACTTCTTTAAGTCTTTGTTCTAAAAACATGATTGTTTTAGACTGACCATGCCTTACTTAAATCTGAGGCCCTGAAACATTTTCAGGGGAAGAAATGATTTCAAAGTCGTTCTCCACAGAATTACATGTACTATCTTAAAAACCTCATTTCACAAATTAGAGAGGTTTGAGTTAATGATGGGCAATTATACTTCAGCATTTGAGAAATCTTAAACTATGGTAATGACAACTGCTGCTCTGCTAGGTTCACACTATTTTTAATATTATCACTTTTCCTTCTCACGTTGTTGAAAGAGGACACAGAGCAAACCACACCCTGTGGGGACCCCACGGCACTATTAAAAAGCAGCCCTGCTATATAACTTTTGGGGAAGAATATTTCCCAAACATGTCAAGAAATGTGGGATTGTCTAGTTGTCTTCTTAGACTAGAACACAAAATATGAAAAGTTCAAGATTCATTTTCTAGTCAATAGGGGAAAAAGAGGTGGGGTTAGGAGCTCGTTTTCTGTAGGTTTTACTTCTCATAAGAAGGTTCCAGGGCCCTCCCATGCTGGGCTTCCTAACAGTCTTGAGGGCCTTGCTGCTGTGTGCTGCTTGTCCTGTCTGGTCAGCAGTCCCTTGGGCCTGGGAAAAGCCAGTTTTAAAACACAGCAATTAAAACATTCTTCAGGCAGGGCGGAAAACACCCAGGAGTTCTACACAGCCACTCGGCACTGAAAGGGCGCTTTCCATTGCCTTCAGCTCACTTGGGAGATTTTCTTAGGAAAGTACCTGTTTTATTGCTATTCTTGGTATTATTTTGCCCAAAGTTTCACTTTCCTTATGTTTCTATTTGCTAACTGGCATTCTGATACTCAAAAATCAAAGGAGTGCAAGTTTTAAAACTCTCTAATTATCTAATTTAGTGACGATATTACTTTATCATCATCATCACTACCAAGTGAGAGGATATATAGACTGTGTGTGTGTGTGTGTGTGTGTGTGTGTGTGTGTGTGTGTGTGTTTATGTGTTTGTGTGTATATCTCCCTTCCAGTACCGGGATTAGAAAAACTGAAAGCAGCCTAGCCATCTCAGTCGACTATTGAGGAATGAGGTGTCACTGTGCCCCTTTTCATGATGGGAACACTGAGGTCGCTAAGTGCAAACAGGAAAATAAATATCCCACAGCAGATGTACGTATTCCTAATCTGGCACACTCTGTCCGTTTTTCAAAGTATTACCCAGTGAAGAGGAAATGATCTGATAAAGTTGGCATTGCACAGGGGAATGAGATGGGAGGTGAGGTTGGGGGAGCTGTCGTGGGCGACGGTCAGTGATGGTGATGGTGATGGTGGTGATGGTGATGGTGGTGACGGTGGCGCTCGGCCGGCTTCTCTCCCGTTTCTCCATCACTGCCCGTCCTCTCTGCCTCCTCCGTCCCCGCGTGGCCTCTGCCCGGAGAAACAGAGCCGACAGGATTTGCACCCAAGCCGCACGTCCGCGGGCGCAAGGCTGCGGCGCCCCCCCGGCCGGCACCCATCCCCTAGCCCCGCAGCCCGGCGGGCCCCGGCGCCCCCTCTCTGCGCCCCGCGCGCGGCTCCGCGGGGGCCCCGCTCCGCGCTGCCTGCACCGGCACCGCCCAAGCCCCCCGGGTGGCGCGCAGCGGGAGGATCTGGCCGGCCCCGCATCCCCTGCAGGGAGCGCCCGCGACCCCGGCCCGCTCCCCGCCGAGCCCCCCGCGGCCCGGCCACCGGTCACTTACGCCTGCGCTGGGCCCGGCGCGCCCGGCGGCCCGACACAAAGGCTGCACGGCCGCGGCGCCGCCGGCTGCTCCCCAAGCCGCAGCTGCTGGGGACCAGGAGGAGGCGGGAGGAGGGGGAGGACGAAGACGAGGGAGAGGAGGAGGAGGAGACGGGGCAGGGGGAGGTGGCGAGGGGAGCGGGGGAGGGGCTGCCGCGGCGCCGGCCACGGCCACCGCCACCGCCACCGGCTGCAGCGGCCCAAACCGCAGCCCTCCTCCCCAGCCCGGCGCCCTCCGCCCGCAGACCTCCCCGAGTGGCGGGGGTACCGCCCCCGGGGCGGGGTGAGAGGAAGAGGAAGGGAAGAAGGAAGGGAGGGGGGTGTGTGTTCCTCTTAATCGTGATGCTCTCTACCCGCCCCCGCGTCCGCTCCAATCTTAGGAAAGTGCTAGACTCGGCGCCTCACCGGGCCACCTCTGGGAGGCGCTCTCACCTACCCCCTTCCCATCCGCTCGCACGCCTCTCCTCCGCAGCGTCCGACCATTTTATGGGCAGCAAAACTGAGACCTGGAAGGCGAAGAGCTCGGAGACGCAGGGCTGGCGAGAGGCAGGCGGACAGGAGCATGGCGGGGGCTGAGCCTCTTCCTGCCCTGGGCCAGGCGCCAGTGCCCGGCACCCTGGGGCTGCGTCCAGCTGGGGGAGCGGGGCGAACCTGTGTGGTCCTTCCGCAGGCCTGCGGGGAGTCTGGCAGGCTTCCCTTTCTGGGAGAAGTAACGCTTCTGTTTGGCTCAGTCATTTGCATCTTGGTATTTAGAGTAGCTTTGATATATTTTTATTTAAAAAACTTTTTATTATGAAATTAAAAATATCAAAAGTAGAGAAGAGTATAATGAACCCACAAGTGCTCAGTTCCAGCTTCGAAAATCGTCAACATTTTCCGTTCTTTCATCTACTTTCTCTCGCCAAAGAGACTAAAGACTTCTTAAAAGCATAATCACAATGTCATTATTCCATGTTACAAAATTAAGAATAAGTCTTAATATCATCTGATTATAATTTATTAACAGCTGACAGTTACTCGTTGCACAGGTATTATTTGCCAGGTCTGTGTTTAGAGTTTTACCTGTGCTGCCCAGCTTTCGTGGGCCAAAGCTGTGGGTTGACAAGGGTTCTGCAAAATTGTTGCTGGCCTGCAGTCACTGAGGGACTGTGAACTAGGGAACACTGATCCCCCAAGGGCCAAACACTGGTTACCCTGTCCCAGTCCTCTGCAGAATTTTCACTGAAGCCCATCCTTCCAGAAAAATGCACACAGAAGTTTAATTTAAATTCCAAGGATTTCAAATCAATTCTCACAAGCTCTCTGAACCCAAGTGCTGGTTACAAATTACATAGTTGGGTTGGCGTGTCCATTATAGCCCCTTCAAGTCCCCTGGGTGGGATCCTGAGGTTTCTGCTGGGACTGACCCCTACCAGGAGAGCAGCGCTCCCCACTGGTTTGCCTGGAGTTCTGGGGCCTGAGCACAGGAAGAGAAGGAGGTTAGAGTGCCTGGCATTATTCTGTATTTAAGGCCTGTGCAGGCACAGGGTAGAAGTGGGTTCTCGGCTGTACCTTAGAAGAGCATCTTTCTAGGACAGAGAGACTCAGGCAGGCTGTGCCAACAGCACCTGGACACTCTGCTTATCTAAACTGCCCCAATTGCAGAGCCAAGGTGTGGCTGTCGGTGAGTGGCTTTGAGAGCAGTGTTAAGAGGTGGCAGGGCAGGTCCTGGACTCAGACTGCCTGGCTTTCAGTCCTAACTTTCTAGCTGTGTGACCTAGGGTGAGTT
Organism: Propithecus coquereli; assembly: GCF_000956105.1. Lineage (NCBI taxonomy): Eukaryota > Metazoa > Chordata > Mammalia > Primates > Indriidae > Propithecus > Propithecus coquereli. Next base: position 6,567,617 of record NW_012155062.1, on the reverse strand, counting down.
ACTTGGCGTCTCTGTGTCTCAGCTTCCTCGTCAGGAAAAAACGGGGTTACGGATAGAACCTGTCTGTTAGGGCTGCCAGGGGGCATTTATGCATGTGCAGTGTCTGGCGCAGAGAGGCTGGCAAGGTGCTTGGGGCGCTCACCCACTTATGCCCCACCACAGTGATTTAAACTCAGAGGGATCGCCGCTCTAAAGGATTCACAGCCTTACTTTAAGCAGACAGAAAGGGCCCATGCCTGCTTTCTGTTGCAGGAGCAGCGGACCGTGCATAAGGAAAAAATGGCTCTTCTCTCTTTGCCAGAGTCCTGGGGAGGTGGGTGCACAGGCTTACTGACAGGCCTCTGTGGAATTCCTAAATACTGTGAGTTCCTTACTGACATGGCTCCAGGAAATGATCTCTGAGATGCTCAAGGAAGCGTTCATTCTCTGTCCACCACCCTGGTCAAACTGATCTCAGAGAATGGAACGTTCTCTCTCCTGCCTCCCCAAGCCTCACCTCTGTAAAGCTGTTTCTGACAACCTCAGGCAAAGGGAGGTTTCTCCAGGGTGGGTCCTGCCCCGTGTTAGTGATTAGAGCTGTGGGTTGCTGTGTGCATTTTATTGGCCCGTCTGGACTGTGAAGGTACAGAGAGCTGGAATTATTATCAGCCGTCTTGGCATTCCCCATAGCATCCTGGCCAGGGCCCAGCCTGGCACTGTGTGAGCAGTCTTCATAAAGCGTATACACGGATAACAGACCGTGCTCCCATGGGGCTTCAGCCAGGCCAGGATTTCCACTTGTTGTAGGCAGCCCAGCACCTAGCACAGGTGACTGAAACCTGCTCACCTGCCAGCCCTTCCCTGGGGAGGGACAGGGCCTGCCTCTGGGCTGGGGCACTTGGGTGCCCTGAGGATGACACTCTGAGTCTGAGTCTTCGTCTCCTGGTTGCTCTATATTCTCGTCCCTGAAATGGGCAGCACAGTTACCAGCCCTGGGGTGGTTCTGGATTTCAGTGACCTTGCTCTGACCTTTTTCTTCTCTCCATACCTTCTCCTTTCCCTCATACCTTTCTTTTTTTTTTTGAGACAGAGTCTTGCTTTGTTGCCCAGGCTAGAGTGAGTGCCATGGCGTCAGCCTAGCTCACAGCAACCTCAAACTCCTGGGCTTAAGCAATCCTTCTGCCTCAGCCTCCCGAGTAGCTGGGACTACAGGCATGTGCCACCATGCCCGGCTAATTTTTTCTATATATATATTTTTTTAGTTGTCCAGATCATTTCTTTCTATTTTTTAGTAGAGATGGGGTCTCACTCTTGCTCAGGCTGGTCTTGAACTCCTGACCTTGAGCGATCCACCCGCCTCAGCCTCCCAGAGTGCTAGGATTACAGGCGTGAGCCACCGCGCCCGGCCTCTTTTTTTATTTTCATTTATTTATTTATTTGGAGACAGGGTCTTGCTCTGTCACCCAGGTTGCAGTGCATGGTGTCATCATAGTTCACTGCAACCTCAAACTCCTGGGCTCAAGCGATCCTCCTGCCTCAGCCTCCCAAAGTGCTAGGACTACAGGTGTGCACCTCTGCACCAGGCTCCCTTGTGCCTTCCAACCGCTCTCCCCTTCCCTTGCTTTCAAAGTCTCTTTTCCTTTCTAATCTCATAATATGGATTATATTATGATTTTAAAAGACCTTTTGAGGTACTGTGCCTGTATCAGTTAGGAATGCTGTCGGTGAATAAAATCAAGTCTAAGGCTTTTGTAAAATGAGATGAACAAATGAAATATAGTGTCTGGTTCTACTCATGGGAGAACCATCAAATTGTAGGCCTTCTTACAGAATGGAATATTTTAGGGATACGCAGACCTTATTATTCTTCTTGGGAATAATTTTACCAAAGAGCCCTAGTAATGTGTTAAGATGAAACATAACGAGGAACATTATTAGCATCCGTTTGTTCTTTGTGGACAATCTGACACTCTGCCAGCTCTAAGAGAGAACTCCATAAACTATTAAAATGACAAAGAACTTTAGTCTTGTTGAAGAAATAGAGTTTGGTTTAGCTAAATGGAAGACTGTACAAATGTGGAAAGGATAGCTTGCGGTGACAAATGGAGTCGACAGCTATAAAGATCAACTTACAGAAGATTAATAGAAGGGGAGATTTATAATATCTGGGCTTCCAGCTGTTGAGGAATGCTAAACTTATTGACATTGAAGATAAGCTTAGATAAAAGACATTTAGTCCAAATGGAGAGAAAATACTTTAAAATAAGCCTAATGCTAGCAACTAAATTAAGGCAGTAAATATATCTGTGGTTCCAGCCCATTTACCATTATAGAGACTACAGATCATTCTAATGAACAGCAGATTATTAACCACAAAGTGCCTGTGCATCACAAGGAATCTGAGCCACTCACTCTCCACATCGAAGGAAATCCAGCTGTCTTGACAACAAGGAAGATTTCAAGACTAGTTGGAAACTAAAAAAATAGAAAATGTCATATGGGATGGTTTTAAAACATCCAGAGGTGGGGTCTGTGGGATCTCTGTTCCCTCCCCTTGATCTGGATGGGCTTGCCAATAGAGAATGGTGGAGGGGTCTGTGATTTTCTGGGGCTAGATCATAAAATGCATGCAGCCTCCGTCTGGCTCACTTGGAAGACTTGCTCTCCAATGTTCCCTCTTAGGAGACTCCCACTCAGAACCCAGCCTGGAGGAGGCCCAAGCCACATGGAGAGGTCACAGAGAGGTGCTCACTTCAGCGGCCCAGCCTCTGAGGCATCTCAGCGCAGGCAGCGGATGTATGAATGAAGATGCCTCCCAATGATGCCAATATCTGGTCTTCGAGTCACCTCCAGCTGTTTGAGCCTTTCCAGCTGAGACCCTAGGCACTGTAGAGAAGACCAGTCATCCCTTCACACCCTGTCCAAATTCCTGACCCAAAGAATCTGTGAGCATAACAAAGCGGTTGTTTAATGCAATTAAGTTTGGGTAATACAGCAAGGGAAAACAGGAATACCAAACAATAAGCAAGCGTATGCCAGATGGGATGATGAAACAGAGTTTGCCTTCGAAAGTTTCAGATCTCAGCAGGGATCAGTGGGCAATAAGCTGAACAAGAAGGTTGGGGTCACATCACACTTCAGGCTCCACTCTGCCTTTCCTGCCTGCATGGCCTAGGGAAGGTGATGGTCCTTGTGCCCAGTGTCCCCGTCTATAAAATAAGCATAACAACACCTCCTGCACAGGAGAGGTATGAAGAGTGGATACACGTGGAGCACTTAGCACATGGTGAGCCTTCCACACGTGCCAGCCAGTGTTAGTGTCACCTCGCACCAGGCATGCTTATTCTGTGGCACAATGTGGGAAGAAGGACTCCTGTACCCAGGCTGTATCACCAGGTGATTGATTTGTGTTTCAGGAAAAGTAGATTCATGTAATGGATTTGATTAACAGGCCCATGGCTTGGCCCATGAGTTCACAACAGTTTTCCTTCAATCAGAGTTTGACAATCTTTTTTGGACTGTATCCTGCAGTAAGACATACATTTCACATGGTGACCCATGCACACAAGCATCCACCTATATAAAACCATATTAATATTTTCATGAAACAATACTTGCCCTTACTATGTGCAATGTATGCTGATATTTCCTATTCTGTTTTATTGCATTTTTGAAATCCACTAAGCTGATTTCACAACCTGTGAATGGGTCAAAATCTGCCGTCTGAAAATCCGTGCAATAAATAATAATTTTTATGTGGTCTATGTGATGGTTAATTTTACCTATCAACTTGATTGGGCTAAGGGATACCCAGATAGCTGGTAAAACATTGTTTCTGGGTGTGTCTGTGAGGGCGTTTCTGGAAAAGATGAGCATTTGAATCAGTAGACTGAATAAAGAACATCTGACTTCACCAACGTGGACAGGCACCATCCAATCCACTGGGACCTGAATAGAACAAAATGGGGGTGGAAGGGCAGTTTTGCTCTTTCTTCTTAAACTGGGACATCCATCGTCTCCTGCCCTTGGACATCAAAACTCCTCATTCTCAGGCCTTCAGGTTTGGAATGGAACCAAACCACCAGCTTCCCTGGGCCTCCAGCTTACAGATGGCAGATCAAGGGACTTCTCACCCAATACCTTATTATCAATCTCTTTCTGTCTCTCTCTATATACCCGATTGGTTCTGTTTCTCTGTAGAACACTGATTTACACAGATTCCTTGACCTAAACGTTTAGTTGCTTTTGCCTTTATTCATCTAACTCTTCTCCACTTTCTGTAAGTCCCTTCCTTCCACTACCCCCAGGCTACTGCCTCCCCACCATGGTTACCACTTCTGAGTTCTGGCAGAGCCCCAGGTTTGTCCTGCATGGTTGCTGTTTCAGAAGCATTTCTACTATCTCTGGAGGCCTTGGCACCATGCCCAGCACATAGTAGGTGTGAGACAAGTTCTTCTGAGTTGATGTTGGAACAGGAGTCCCAACCTATATTTTTCTGCTCATGATGTATGTGTGCTAGGCAATTAGTTGTTGTCAGATGGTGTATAATTTGATGTTATTATTGATGATGATGCAGTTTAAGTGCCAGGGAGGAGAGATTTGGCTAGCATCCCTTCTTCTGGTGTCTCAAGCAAACATACACACAGCTCTCACTCCTCACTTCTGTCATAATGCTTATCTTTCTTGAAAGCTGCTTTCACTTTGTAACAATAGGACGTTTAAAATCAAAATCCAGAAAATGCCTTGCAATTAAAATGCTGCACTGCCTGTTACTACATGCCAGCTACGTTACTGCCCATTATAAATAATGACCCCAGGACACATTTCATTACTACAGCCATTAACCATCACACCATTCCACTCACATGGAACAAGCCACGCATCTGCTAAGGTGACTCGGTGGACAGTTTTTTTTTTCTGTCTTTTTTTATGCTACAGAAAATGGAAATGGAAATTTTGCTACAGAAAATGGAAATTTTATGGAAATGTAAATTAGAGCTGCAGCTGATCTTTTGGGGCATCATTATTAGGCTTGCAGTTCAAAACATTTTTGTCTACTCTCGGGGCTGCTGTATCAACAAGAGTGTATTTGCATGGAGTGCCCATCTTAATCCCATGGCCTCAGATGAAGGGGGTTACCTTCTCTTCAAGCGTAGCAGTGTGATGGGTAGAGAGTGGGTTTTGGTGTCACACAGACTAGGGTGTTGAATCATGGCTCTGTCATTTATTAGCTGAGCAACCTGGAGAAAGTTCTTTTAGTTCTTTGAGCCTCAGTTCCCTCATCTGTAAGATGGGGATAATAACATGCCTCTCATGGAGGCATGGAGAAGAGCTTATGAAATGCAAAGTGGTCAGAAGCCATTCCTTGTTCACATGAGTGACACATATCTTGGACCACAGCATTCTGTCTTTCTGACTAAAATTGAAGAGGCCAGGACTGACAGCTGAGCAAAAAGCAGCCCCTGTGACCAGTGATTTTGCTGTGGCCTAACTAGAAAGTCACTGGTGATGAAGGGGCCCAATTAATTAATTAAAAAGATATCCTTATTCAAATAAATGATCACCGTAAAAACCCAGGTAGTGGGTCTGGCAGACAAAACAATGGCCACCAAAGATGTCCACGTCCTAATCCCTGGAACCTGGTATATTGTGTTACGTGGTGAAAGGGGCTTTGTAGACGTCAAGGATCCTGAGATGAGAAGGGTCAAAGCCCCTTTTGCCATGTAATAGACCATATTCACAGGTTCCAGGGGGCACGATGGAATCACAGGGGTCCTTACAAAGGAGGATGGGAGGGTCAGAGGAGAAGTAACAACAAAAGCAGAGGCCAGAGGAATGCACTTGCTGGATAGGCCACAGGCTGAGGAACACAAGTGGCCTCTAGAAGCTGGGCAGGGCAAGGAACAGATTCTCCCCCACAAGGAACCAGCCCTGCCAACACCTGGGTTTAGCCTGTAAAACTCCCTTGCAGACTTTTGATCACCAAAACTGTACATAATAAATTTGTGTTGTTTCAAGCCACTGAGTTTGTGGTAGTTTGTTACAGCAGCCATAGGAAAGGAATCTCCGAATGGAGAAAGGGGGTTCTCATGGGGGAGGAATAACCAGGTTTGGGGGGGCTTAGGGAATGCCGCCATCATCTAGTTTTTGACTTGGGTGGTGATGACATGATGTTCAATTTATAATGACCTGTCAGATCTATGTTATATGCTCTTTTCTTCATGTAAGTTATATTTCACAATTTGAAAAATAGTTTCAATGGCTTTTTTTATTTGGACAAATCTGGGACCTAGCAGGAAATAGATGAGACTCTCTAACTGGAATTGAGGAGAGTTTAAGGGAGGAAATTTTTTTTTCTTTCTTTTTTTTTTTTTTGAGACTGAGTCTTGCTCTGTCACCCAGGCTAGAGTGCTGTGGCATCAGCCTAGCTCACTGGAACCGCAAACTCCTCGGTTCAAGCGATCCTCCTGCCTCAGCCTCCTGAGTAGCTGGGACTATAGTGTGCACCACCACGCCTGGCTAATTTTTCTATTTTTAGTAGAGACAGGGTCTCATTCTTGCTCAGACTGGTCTTGAACTCCTGGCCTCAAGTGATCCTCACCCTCCTTCTGCCTTAGCCTCCCAAAGTGCTAGGATTACAGGCGTGAGCCACTACACCTGGCCCTAAGGGAGGGAGTATTTACAAAGCTGTGGCCAGGAGTTAAGGAAAAAAAGACCAGTATAGAATCCTGAGACTAGCAAGAGAGGGAAGTGGTTACTGCTGTTGGACCTGCAGAGGCCAAGGGAGGGGACAGTTACCAGAACCCGGAGGTATGGCCCCAGGGAGGACTGCCAGATAGGAGCTGTTCACGGAGAGACCCAGCTTCAGGGCTGGCGACACGCAGGGTCCTGCTGGTGCCCCATTGGCTGATCCCATCCGGAAACCAGAGTGCAAGGGACCAAGGCAACGCCACCCAGAAAACCCACCTCCATGCCACGGAGCAGGCAGAGAAGATTAGAAAGTGGATCTGGAGGGGCTGATACAAGATACCCTGGACAATCTACCCCCTTGTCCTTTGTTCGGCTAAAAAATACTCGTGGTCTCCAAAGAGCAGACATGCAAAATCTCACCAGATATTTTGTTGTCACGGGTGACGTCAGTTCAGCCACAGGCCCAAAGGAAACCTAAAATGTTAGCCCTAACAGTGCTCTTCCTGCGGTGCAGCAGCGGTGACGAGAAAAATGGACCAAAGAAAACAATGAACATGAACATACCTGCTACTGTCTCCTCTTCTGTGGCTGGTTCTGAGGCCTAATTGGTAATCACAACTGGTTCTTACACTGTGTTCCTCTTACTCTCTGCCAGTACCTCAGCGTGAGATTATCTGTTGTGTGGTGGTGACCCGGACCTATACTCCAGACAGATCTGAGTCCTTGGTGGCCTTGACTGTACTGCAGTTTCTGAGGATAGGACTGTTGGGCTGTGGCTCCTATGGATCCCTTGGGCCACCCATGTAATCCCCCGTCCCCACTGGGTAGCAGCACTCCAGTTTTCCTCTGGTAGTTAGGACTGATCACGTGCTTGGTCCAATGACACTGTCTATGGTGTTGGTTCAGCGGCATGAGGGGCCAGTCTCAGCTTCTAATTTGACAGCACTGTGCCTGTGTTTCATGGTGATATAGTCCTCTCCTGGGCTTGAGGACTTCCAAAATCACTGATTCCAAGATCACAGGATGAAAAGCAAAAGTTCTTCCAATGCTTAAGGTGCACTTGACTCAGAGACACTGCCACCTCCACCCTTTGATTCCTAGAGCCACGTGCTTGGCTCCTGGGGGAGATGACACCAAATATTGGCCACTGGTTTGAGGCATTTGACGAATCTTGTCAGACAGCCTCCAACAACTTTGAGGGTGCTGCCTCCCATCTGCTACCATAACTGGGCTGTCAGCAGACCATTCGATTGGTGCTGCTTCTGGGTGGTGGTGGGAGTTGGGGTAAGACTAGTACATTTCACGAACATGCATCATCGTAAAATGTGTCTCCTGGCTGGAGTCAATGTCGTAAGGGATATTACTGCTAAGGAATTCTTAAAGCCCACGATCTGTGTGTCTGGCAGAGCACTGAGGACGGGGAGGCAAATCTGTACCCAGATTGCGAGCTTATCCTTTTGAAGACAGATTGCTGCCTCTTCCATGCTGAGAGACGCCAGTGTGATGAACCTCTCAGGAGGGAGCAAGCTGCCCACTCCACCCTCAAAGTTCCCCCAGAGAATGGTGCCATATCAGGGGCTCAACTGTATACCGCTGGAAGTACCCTCAGTCCTGCACAAATCTCATTCCTGATGCAGGGCCACTTGACAATTGTGTAGGCTGGCAGGGAAGGGAGTGACTGACAGCTACAGGACACTCATCTTGTGCACCTGAGTATTATTCCAGAGCCTTGCTGCTGGTCTCTTAGGAGGATTTGCATGGGGTTTGAATTACTTCACAGCCCGTGAACACTCCAAGAGCTTCAACCACATACCTTTCTCCTGGAGCTCCTTGTCCCCACTTCTCCAATTTTGTTCCCTTATCCTGTTAAGTTACTGCTCATGAATTAGTGTAGGTCCAGATCTCTTTTTCCACATTAGTGGAAATCCTGATATATGACATGAGGTTTTGCCCACTGGGAGGATTTCCCTTCATCAATGACTTTCAGGACCATGCCTGAGAGTGAGTGTGGTGCCACCTGCCTCTGCCAGCTCAGGTCCCAGTTATTCCCACTGAGACCAGGGAACCTATTCCATTGCAGTATCTCCCACTCTGACTTCAACTACAGAGGACACGATCACAGACATCTTCAATGGCATGGGTGCCCCATTTCTTAAAGCCTTGGTGAGGGGGTATCTTTTAGACCCTCCCAGGGAGTATGCTTAAAAGGTAGATGAGCAGACGGCACATAATAGATCCATTCTAACACACTCCCTTCATTAAGCCTATGAACTCTTTCTCTGTGGAATCCCTGGGGCATTCGGGCATTTTGACCTCAGTAACTGTAAGCCATGGCTGAGCCCAGGCTTCAAGTAGCCAACCTGCCTGCTATTAATGCACACTTGCGTGTGCGAGAGGCACAAAGCCGCACGGCCTCATTCAGGGAAGGACTTGCTGCCCACCTCTGGGAAGTGCAGTCAGATCTCGCCCTTTCCAGGCAACCCGCATCTTGTGACGAAGTCAGGGGGGATATTTATGTCCCAGAATGGCCCAGGAGTCCTGATTTGCCATGGCCTTACTCTGATAAGATATCCTTGTTCCAGAATTTCCACCGGATGGGCTGAGGCTTTGTCAGGCCTCCCTTGCAGCTTGATTTCTCCTCAGCCCAGTGCTCTAATCCTGCTTCCTCCTCTCTTTTTCTATTTATTAAAATCTTGGTAAAATATATTTAACATAAAATTTGGTATTTTAACCATTTTTGTACATATAATTCAGTGGCATTGAGTACATTCACATTGTTTTGAATTATCATCACTACCTATTTCCAAAACTTTCTGGTGATCCGAAACAGAAACTCTGTGACCATTAAGCATTAACTCCCTTCTTCCTCTCCCCTCTGCTGCTGATAACCTCTGACCTTCTTTATGCCTCCATGATTTTACCTATTCTAGGTATATCAGACAAGTGGAATCACACAATATTTGTCCTTTTGTGTCTGGCTTATTTCAGTTAGCATAACGTTTTCAAAGCTCATCCATGTTGCAGCATGCATGAGAACTTCATTCCTTATTATGGCTAGATAATATTCCATTGTATGTACATTCCACATTTTGTCTACCCAGTTATCTATTAATGGCCATTCTACCTTTTGACTATTGCAAATAATGCTGCTATGAGCAGAGGTGTACGAGAATCTGTTTGAGTTGCTGTTTTTAATTCTTTTGGCTATAAATCTAGGAGTGGAATTGCTGGGTCATATGATAATTCTATGGTTAGCATTTTTAGAAACTGTCCGAATGTTTTCCATGCCACCAGCAATGGACAAGAGTTCCAATATCTTCACATTATTGCCAACACTTATTATATTCTGATTCTTAATATTATTATAGTCATCCTAGAATGTGTGAAGTGGCGTCTTATTGTAGTTTTGATTTATATTTCCCTAACAATTAATGATGTTGAACATCTTTTCATATGCCTATTGGCCATCTGTATATCATCTATTGAGAAATGTCTATTCAAGTTCTTTGCTATTTTTAAATTGTGTTGTCTTTTTGTCATTGAGTGTTAGCAGTTCTTTATATATTCAGGATATTAGATCCTTATCGGGTATATGATTCCCAATTATTTTCTCTCATTTCATAGGCTGTCTTTTTTCTTTCTTAGTAATGTCCTTAGATACAAAAAAAGTTTTTTAATTTGGTAAAGTCCAGTTTATCTATTTTTTTATTTCATGCTTTAGGTCAGAGTCAGAGGAGATGTGACAACAGAAGCAGAGTTGGAGTGATGGCAGTCCTGGGAAAGAACAATGAGCCAAGGCAGACAGAGGCCTCCAGAAACTGGAAAAGTCCAGGCACTGACTCTCCCCTAAGAATTCAATGTCAAATCCAAGGTTATGAAAATTTACTCCTGTGTTTTCTTCTAAGAGTTTCATAGTTTTATTTCTTATATTTAGATCATTGATCCATTTTGAAACAATTTTTGTATATGGTATGAGCTAAGGGGTCCAACTTCATTCTTTTGAATGTCTGAATCCAGTTTTCCCATCACCATTTGTTGAAGAGACTGTTCTTTCCCCATTGAGTGGACTTGGCGTCCTTATCAAAAATCAATTGGCCTTACAGGTGTGGGTTTGTTTCTGGACTCCCAATTTTATTCCATTGGTCTGTGTGTTTATCCGTATGTCAGTGCTACCCTGTTTTGATTACTATAGTTTTATAGTAAGTTTTGAAACCAGAAAGTGTGAGTCTTTCAATTCTGTTTTTTTTTTCAAGATCATTTTGGCTATTTGGGGTCCTTGCAATTACCTATGAATATGAGAATTGGCTTTTCCATTTTTGAAAAAAGGCTGTTTGTATTTTGATAAGGATTGTGTGAAATCTGAAGATTGCTTTAGGTAGTGTTGACATCTTAACAATAAATATTAAGTCTTTCTACCTAAAACATAGGATGTCTTTCCATTTATTCAGATCTTTCTTCTTTGAACATGTTTTGCAGTTTTCAGTGTGCACATCTTTCACTTCCTTGGTTAAATGTATTTCCAGGTATGTTATTCTTTTAGATATTATTGTAAATGAAACTACTTCCTTAATTTTCTTTTATTCATTGAATGTATCATCTGAATGTACACATCTGATTTTTGTGTGTTGATCTTATACCCTGAAACTTCTGAATTTATTTATTAGCTCTAGTAGCTTCCATGTGGAGTCTTTGAGATTTTTCTAAATATAGGATCATGTTATCAGCAAATAGAGATAGTTTACTTTTTCCTTTGCAATTTGGATGCTTTTTATTCCCCAAATGTATAATTAGATTGACATATTTAGCAGTTGATGCAATCCTCACATTTTGTCCTTTGCCTGTGGGGTAAGTTATACAGTGAGGATGGCCAAATGGAAACCTCTGCAGCTGCTCACCCCTCCACCCAACAACAATGCTGCAGGGGTGGTGGTAGTGCAGACATTAATGCAACTTTTAAGGATGTAAAGAATGCAGAATGGTTATCTCTATCACATCTCCTTTTAATCACAGTTAAACTAGATGAATCCTGAAGGAAGACTACAGACTGGCACAGACTCGAACAAATTGTATCAAGCTGATTGCAACTGCTACACTAGTTGTGGTAGCTTTGCTAAAGCAAGGTGATTGCCTTAGTCTCTTCATGCTGCTATAACAAAATACCTTAGACTGGGTAGCTTATAAAAACATAAATTTATTTCTCACAGTTGAGAAGTTTAAGATCAAAGCAGTGGCAGATTTGGTGTCTGATTAGGGCTCCCTTTCTGGATTACAGATGGCGCCTTCTCATTGTGTCCTCACATGGTGGAAGGGGCTGGGGTCCCTCCCAGGCTTCCTTTTTAAGGGCACTAATCCCATTTATGAGGGCTTCCCCCTCATGACCTAATCACCTCCCAGTGGCCTTACCTCCTAATACCATCACTTTGGGTGTCAGGATTTCAACACATGAATTTTGGGGAAACACAAACTTTCAGACCACAGCAGTGATATAGCTTGAGGGACATGCTATGAAGCCATTGATCCAGCCAATGCATTCTTTTCCATCACAGTTAGAAAAAAAGAGAATCAGAAATAGTCTGCTTTTCACGTGGAACAGACAATTTTATTTGTAT
>NW_012155062.1:6519460-6555289 GCF_000956105.1 Propithecus coquereli | reverse complement strand
CACACAGATGTGCCGCTGCTCCAAGGCAGCACCTCTGCCCAGCGGAGGCAGCGTGGGCCACAGGCAGCCACTGCTAGTCAGCTCCTTCAGGGTCTCCCCAGCTGCAGAGCACCGCCTTGCCCAAGGCTGCGTTCATACAAGGGCGGCCCATATCTGGTGACTGCGTGAGGGCGGGGAGGGAGGCACAGCTGTTTTGTGGTTCTGGGAGCCGTTCTCACTCCATGCCCTGTCAGACTGGCTACAGCTTTGTGGGGCTTACATATATATATATATATAGGGAGAGAGAGAGAGAGGTAGATATAGTTCTCCACGGTTGGGTTAACTCAGTCACCCTCTGTTGTAATGTTGTCTGAAGATATCTGGACTCTCTGGACAACCCACATTGATCCATTACATAGATGACATGTTGATTGGGCTAGATAAGCCAGAGGTGGCTAGGACACTGGAGGCCAAGGTAAAGTGCCAGAAGGTGGGAGACAAACCCCTACAAAGATTCAAGGCTGGACCACATCAGTAAAATTTTCAGGGGTTCTGTGAATAGAAGTGTGCTGGGACACCCCCTTCAAAATGAACAACAAATCATTCCATCTTGCACCTCTAACAATGAAGGAATCTCAACGCATAGTGGACCTACTTTTGGAGGAGGCCCATGTCACGGCATCTTCCATATTGCTCCTGCCCGTATACTGGGTGATATATGTGTCTCCCAGCTTTGAGTGGGGCCCAGAGTAAGAAAGGACTCTGCGGTAGGTCCAGGCTTCAGGGCAAGCATTCACACCACTTGGCCCTATGGTACTGGAAGTGAATGTAGGAAAAGATGATGGTGTGTGGTTTGTGACAAGCCCAAAGGGAGAAATCATGTTATGAGACCCTGAAATTCTACAGCAAGACCATGCTATCTGCAGTGAAGAATTGCACAGCTTCTGAAAAACAGCTTCAGGAGCAATCCTTTGTAAGGTGATAAATGAAATTAATACATTCAAGATGGAGCATGACCGGGACCAGAGGGCCAGCAAGTGGCACGAACAGGTGTTCTGGACCTCAATGGCATCTACCTCTGTTGCATCAGCTCCTCTAATCTCAGCTCACATCCGTGGCTCTCTGTGTGTGTGTATGTGTATGTGTGTCCCTTACATCCAGAAGGAGGAGGAAGAGAAAGCCTGAGCTGGGTTTATGGATGAGTTGGCTTGGAATGTAGATGAAAGCTGCAGATGAAAGCAAGTACACCACAGCAAGTACACTACCTTCAAGGGGGACCTTGGAAGACAATGGCATGGGAAAAATCTTCCCAAAGGTCAGAGCTTTGGGCAGTGTACCCCATCATTGATATTGATAAGGGAAGGAGCACAAGGTTAGAATATATATGGACTCATGGGCAATGGTAAATCACCTGGTTGACTGGCCAAGAGCCCAGAAGGAATAAGATCGAAAGATCAGGGATGAAGACGTCTGGGGTAGTCTTGTGAGCGGATGTGTGGGAGTGATCATGGGGGATGGAGATAATTATAAAACATGTTATTATCCACGAGATTGTATCCATCACAGAAGAGGCACTACATTGTTAGTGTTATTGATATTTGGGGCCATATAATTCTTTGTTGTGGGAGACTGTCCTGTGCACTGTGGAATGTTTAGCAGCATTTTGATCTCTACCAACTAGATGCCACTAGCACCCTCCCAATCGTGACAATCAAAAATGTCTTTAGGCATTACCAAAAGTCTCCAATATGGCCCCACTCCTCAAAGAGTACAGCTGGTCACTGGTGGCAAAATGATTACATTAGACTTATTATATTTCTTTCTGGAAGGGCCAATGATTTATTTTCACAAGAAGGATACTCCCTCTGGATGTGGATTTGCCGTTCTTGTCCTTATGGCCTCAGCATCACCGTCCAAGGGCTTACATAATGTTTGATTCACTGGTATGCACCCCGGTATTAAATGTGTCTTTTTATTCCGATGTTTTATCATCCTCTTGCTGACCCTGGGGAAACTGCCCCTCTTAGGGCTAGCCACTTCCTAGAGACAGATAGCAAGTGATCTACCTGTGAGAGGGCCTTTCATACGTACCAGTCCGGAGCCCACACCCGCACCACTTCCTCTATGGAACTCTCGCACTCTGGGCCAATATCCCCCTGCTCGAATTGCCACAAGAGGCAGCCCCTATACCCCAGAGCCTGCTGAAATTATTTAAACGAGCCACCTCTAAACCTGCTTACACTGCCTCACCAATTCCTTCCTGTGGAAACCCCAGTAAAGGCTCTTGCCTCTGTTCCCCACCACTCCCTCTGCCCCGACCCACCCTCGTGCTTCGCTGCGGGTCCTCCCACGCTGTGACATGTGCCCTCCTCTGGGGAACTGTCATAAACTATCTTTTCCATGGCAGTTGTCTCCTCATTTGTTGGCCTCACCATACCTGAATAATAATAAAATCTGCATTTTAAGTAACAGAGCCCACATAGCATCACACTAGAGGACCTATTTCACAGCAAAGGAGGTATGGAGTGAGTCCATGTCCGTGGGAGTTTCGTCTGAGGGAGCAAGGTCCCCCGGGCCCCGGGAGGGCCTGTAGGTGTCTGAGCAGGGCAGGGGCAGACTGTGATAGTCACACAGATGTGCCGCTGCTCCAAGGCAGCACCTCTGCCCAGCGGAGGCAGCGTGGGCCACAGGCAGCCACTGCTAGTCAGCTCCTTCAGGGTCTCCCCAGCTGCAGAGCACCGCCTTGCCCAAGGCTGCGTTCATACAAGGGCGGCCCATATCTGGTGACTGCGTGAGGGCGGGGAGGGAGGCACAGCTGTTTTGTGGTTCTGGGAGCCGTTCTCACTCCATGCCCTGTCAGACTGGCTACAGCTTTGTGGGGCTTACATTGCCTTGAGCTTCCCTCTCTGCCCAACCCTGCCTCTGCCCGTCCCCTTCCCAGGTGTTGACCTCTGTATTAGTCAGCTTGGGCAATGTAACAAAGCATCACAGACTGGGTGGCTTAAACAACAGACACTTATTTTCTCACAGCTCTGGAGGCTGGAAGTCCAAGATCAAGGTGTCAGCACCTTGATTTCTCCTGAGGCCTCTCCTGGGCTTGTGTAGAGGGCCATCTTCCCCCTGTGTCCTCACAAGCTCTATGTGTCTACATCTAATCCCCTCTTCTTAGAAGACCACCGGTCGTATTGGATGAGGACCCATCCTAATGATCTCATTTATCTTTAATTACTTCTTCAAAGACCCTGTCTCTAAACACCGTCGCATTCTGAGGTACTGGGGTTAGGACTTCAATACATGAATGTTGGGGGACACAATTCAGTCTGTTGAAGTCGCTAATGAGCATCTTGCACCCCAAGCTCCTTCTTAGTATCTGCTTCTGGAAAACCCAGCCTGGGACTCCAAGCCAACCCGTCACATCCTGATCCCTCAGGTACAGGCCCAGCCCCATCCATACCGATACTTCTTCCCTTTTGGTCCTCGCAGTGCCGCCATCCGTGCTGCACCTGCTCTTTCCCGCAGTGGAAAAGCTGTCTCCCCCAGAGCAGACAACTGAGGGGGAAGCCTTAATATCCTAATGTGAATATCTAAGTATTTCTTTGTCTCTTTCCACTGCCTCTGCCTTGGTTAAATTCACCGCCACCCTTCGCCGGCACCCTCAGTGGCCTCGCTGTCTGCATCTGGCCCGTGTTTAATTCACGTCCTGTGCCGCAGCCTGAGCGATCTTTTTGAAGAACTCCGCACACGTAATGTTTTTGGGATATTAAACTGCTGTGTTTTCCTTTCTTGTAGATGATGTGGGCTCCCCTCGCGTCGAATCGGTGGCAGTCAGAGCTTGAGAGGGAAGCTGCAAATGCCTAGAAAAAGGAATACTGTTCACGTTTGCATGACGAACGAGCTATTTTAGGTCCACGGCAGGAATGTATTCTTACAAACCTATCTGGAGTGAGAAGGACAAGGGTTATTTGTTTTTTTATTTCCTTCATGTTTTAAAAGCATTCCTTTGCACATCGGGAGCCACGTGTGGAGTCCAGAGCACAGTTTGCTGAGGACACAAGATGTCCCACTGAGAGGACCCAGGGGCGCCCTCTGGAGTTGGGAGGAGGAATTGCAGGAGGTGGGGCGGGGCAGGATCCAGATGTGAAGACGCCCCACCCCCACCGGAAACTTCTAGAGAGCTTTGGAGGAAACCACAGTGGGGGAGGGTTTTTCTCTATCACTTGGGCAGAGCCTCTTGAACTGCGGAATCCCTTCCTTTTTTCCTTCCTTCCTTCCTTTATTCCCCTCCTCCCTCTCCCTTCTTCCTTTCTTCCTTTCTTTCCTCTTTCCCCCTCATACTTTAGTTCCAGGGGTAGAATTTGAGCCCTCTGCAGTACACGTCTGATCATGCTACTTTCCTGCCAGTATCCTTCAGTTCTCTCCCAACCGTGAAAAACCCACCAGAACCTCTTGCTACCAAGAAAGCTGGGGAAGTGAGTCATGGCTTGGCAGCTTTTATACGGGGAGGCCCAGGAGGGGGAAGGAAGCTGGGAAGGTCTGTGGGGGCGTCCGCAGGTGGATCCTGGGTAATCCTTCCTGAAACTAACCCGTCACAGGGGGGTGCCACGTGGTTAGGAGGGGAGACCCAGGGACGTGAACTCTGGCAGGTTGCTTCGGAACACCGTTTGTTTCACCCGATTTACCCACTGTGGCGGACAGATTGGCTATAAACGCATTTATGGTGGTGGAAGGACTCAAGGGTGGCTCCCCTGGTCCCCACCTCCTCGTGTGTAATCAGCTCCCCTGACAACTGATACTCAAGGATGGCCAGGAAGGAAAGACTCTAGTCTAGTCTAGGCAATCTCTGCACCCACAAGAAGCAACCTTCTTGAAGGTGAAGCTTCCTTCCCAGATTTTAGCGGCACATAGGAAGCTTGGAGGAGGAGCAGGATTTGGGGTGCACAGAGCACCCGGGATGCCCTGGGCAGCACTAGCTTCTCTTGCCTCAGGGAAGGGGGTTAGGAAGTTGGTGGGCTTGGAGGGGAAGGTTTAGTCTGCGCTGGTGACACGGTCAGGCAGTCTGTGCTCTGGGGCTGGGTGTGGACTAAGGAGTGGGGTTCAGAAACCCAGATAGTGTCTCAGGCTTTTTCTAGGTAGATTTTTATCCTGTGGTTTGGTTATTTTGTCTGAATTGAATCCCCAGAATATTAAACATATGCATAATCAAATGCAAGTACAAGCCTACATTTGAAAGTCAAATATAAAAGGTTTCTGGCTTTGTATCATTTTGCATTATCCAGGATTCTGCTTTTATCCACGAGAATGAATAAATAAGAGTTGTCTGAGACCAAAATAATTTTCTGGGCAAAGCAGAATAAATATGTTAAAATGAAGAAGAAGAAGGCAAAATAAACCTCTGGAGATGAAAAGGTTTTCACTCAAGATTGAGCTCAGAGAGATGGAATCTGCCTGTTATTTTCAATTTTTATCATCTGGCCTTTTATTAGCAAGGCGATGAGAGGGAAGTGCAGAGATCATGGAGGGAAGAAAGGACGGGAAAGTGAACACACGTGCTCATCAATTAGCCCCGAGCAGGCGCTGCCGGAGCCCCTGACGCCAACCTCTGAACACATTAGACTCCAATCAGTTCTCCTTAAGATCCTCATCAAATTCCTTTTTTGTGAAAATCAAATTTCTTTGGATAACTTAATTAATATTTCCAGAGGGAGCTTGAGAAAGCAACCTACTTAAGTCCTGAAGTTAGCTGGGTGTTAATTCAAATTAAGGAGGAGACTCTCCATTTCGTTTCTTTTTTCCATTTTTAGAAAAGAGTAGACATTTTATAGCTTGAGGAATTTTTGAAGACTTCTAAAATAAGGAGAGATCGTTTATTATAAAGCCATTTCTCTTCTGTCTCATTTTGGGTTCTCTAAGAAGGCCTATCTGTAGTTTTAAAAATGGCTTTCTTGATAGCATTTATGCAAGAATTAGTTCTATTTTTAATTACACATACATCTCCCCTTGTCAAATGTAACAGGTGCTTAGATGGAATCAATGGATTGAAATAGTATTTTTAAATGGGCTATTTGGATTTTTGCTTCTTCTCTGAACACAGAGTATGCACTTTTTTTTTTTTTTGAGACAGAGTCTCACTCTGTAGCCCAGGCTGGAGTGCAGTGGTGTCACCATAGCTCACTCAACCTCAAACTCCTGGGCCCAATTGATCCTCCTGCCTCAGCCTCCTGAGTAACTGGGACTACAGGCATGCACCCCCATGCCTGGGTAATTTTTCTATTTTTAGTAGATACGAGGTCTCGCTCTTGCTCAGGCTGCTCTTGAACTCCTGAGCTCGAGTGATCCCCCCGCCTTGGCTTCCCAGAGTGCTAGGATTACAGGCGTGAGCCACTGCACCCAGCCGTGTGAACTTTTTGTTGTGAAATAATAACATACAGATGGATATGTGCACATAAACAAATAATTCTAAAATGAGCACCAGATATAATCACTACCTAGGTGAAGAAATAGAACATGACCAGCACCCCAAATCCACACCCACAATCCCTGACTTCACTGATAATCATTTCCTGCTTCTCTTTCTGTGTGTACTTCCTAGATATGGATGCCTAAATAAAGACAAGCTTGGCTCTCTCTCTCTCTCACTCATCCTTAGGGTCCCCTACATGTTTATTTATTCTTACTTTAAGGTCATCATTCTTTTGGACGTTCCAATTGTCTCTGTTTGACTGGAGGAAGCTCTTCAAGCTGGCTTCTGTGTCCTTTTGATTCTCTCCTTTAGTCTTTTTTTTAAAAATCAACTTAACTGCAATATTATATTATTTACAAAAAATAAAACGTGCCGTTCTAACTGTGGAGGCACCAGGGTGACCACCCCCCACCAAGACACAGGATTTCCATCAGCCTACCAAGTTTCCTTGTGCCCCTTTTTGGCGAGTTCCCCATCCTGGCACCACCATCTGCTTTCATCACTGTTGGTTAGTTTTGTCTGTCTCAACTTTTATGGTGAAACCATACAGTACGTGTTCTTATACAACTGTGATTTTTTTCACACGGCATAATGTTTTTGAGATGGGTCCACACTGCTGGGTGTGTCTGTGGTGGGTTCCTTATTATGTCTGGGTAGCACTGAGCTCTGACATGCACCAGATTCGTTTGTCTGTTCACCTGTTGGTGGACATTTGGGTTGTTTCCAGTTTGGGGTTAGCGAAAATAAAGCTGCTATGAAGTTTGCATACAAACAAATCTTTATATGGATGTAGTTTTTATTTCTCTTGGGTAAAACCCCAGGTATGGGATTTCTGGGTCACATGGTAAGTGTGTGGTTAACTTTATAAGATGCTAGCACAGAAGACCCAAGTTCACTTTGTATATTCCCTGCCCTAGACAAATCTGCCATTTCTCCAAGGGGCCTGGATTCCTTTTAAATTAAGAGCAGTATTTAAAAATTGGGAATCAGGTGCTTGGTGTGCTCATAGACAGAAAATTAAACTGTGACTTAAACATTACACCTCATGCAACTAAAATTAACTGAAAATATATCACAGGCTTTTAAAAATGCAAAATGTCAAACTATAAAACTTTTAGAAAAAAATAGGAGAATATCTGCTGGACCTAGGGCTAGGAGGTGGAACACTTAGACTTGAAAGCAAAAGCATAATCCATAAAAGAAATTAAAAACCTTCGCTCTGCGAGAGACCCTGTTAAGAGGATGGAAAGACAAGCTGCAGAGTGGGAGGAAGTATTTGCAAGCTCTATCTCTGATAAAGGACTAGTGTTGAGAATATATAAAAAACTTTCAAACTCAACAGTAAAAAACCAAACAATCCAATTAGAGAACGGACAAAAGTCATGGACAGAGATATGGCGCATCTTCACCGAGGCGGATACACAAATGGCCAACGAGCACACGGAGAGAGGCCAAGCATCATTCCCCATGAGGGAAATGCAAATTAGAACCGCAATCTGATATCACTACACACTATCAGAATGGCTAAAATAAAAAATAGTGATGACACCAAATGCTGGTGAGGATGCTGTGAAACTGGATCACTCATATACTGCTGTGGGAATGTAAAATGGGACAGCCAATTTGGGAAACAATTTGACAGTTCTTACAAAACTAAACATGCAACACACCATGACCCAGCAATTGCACTCTTGGGCATTTATTCCAGAGAAATGAAGACCTATGCTCCCCCGAAAACATGTACACAGATGTTCATAGCAGCTTTATTTATTTCAAATTGGAATAAAATGCATTTTAACTTAGATAGAAAAAATTTAAAAATTAGCCCTATTCATCAACACTTGCAAAAATAACACCCCACACACCTACTTAACAAAATAAAACTTGTAGCTAAAAAATACCTTTTATAAAATTCTTTCCTGCTTTGTCTATAACACAAATCAGGGTATAAATCAGGAAGAATTCTTGTATGATAAGAAGATAACTTTTCTATTTAATTTATTAATATTCCAAGAAGATTTTCTAACACCTGAAATGCCTTTTGAGAAATCTCTCTGGTTTAAATGCAGAAGCTTTGTCAGACCTCAGCCAAGAGCACACACTTCCTCCCTGACAACATCCTCACGACTCTTATCATTTAGATGAATCGTCAGAAATTACCACTCGGCTTCATTTCTTGACTCTCTCATTAGAAAAACCCATAAACTTTACATTCTACTTATGCTAATGTTTTTAAACAAATCTTGCTATCTTATGCGCATAATATCAAAATATTGTTTGAAATCTAACATTCATTTATCTTGGTTCGTTTCAAGCTCAGAGATACATGAGCACTGACACGAGCTAGAACCTCCTGTGACCTCCAAACTCCTCCAGTCTGTGAAACCTGGGTCCCTGTGACTGACACGCAGATACTTTCGTCATCCTTGCTGCTGGGCGATGCCAAACCTGCTGGGAGAAGGGTCTCAAACAGACCAGCCTATTCGTTCCTTCTTCCAAAATTGGAGGTATTTCTCCTGCCATTTAGTGCTGATTCAAAGACTTCTGTGTAACTTGCTGTGTGCCAGGCACTATTGTAAGCATTTTATATATGTTAATTAATTTATTCCTTATACCCACCCAATGAAGTAAATAGTATTATTATCCCCATTGTACAGACAAGGAAAGTGAGGCACAGGAAGGGAAATAACCCGCCCAAGTCCACACGAATGGGAGGCAGAGCCAGGATCCAGAGCAAGCAGCTCAGATCCAGGCTCAGGCTTTGCTGCCTCCTGGTTGAAAGAGCGGGTGGCTGGGGAACCTGTGCACGTGGGAACAATTGAATCAACAGACGGACAAGTTTGTCCTATGTGGCCATAAGGTGCTGGAGGATCCCATCAGCCTGTGGCCTCTGCATGTCAGCATCTGGCCTCATTCCTGGCCGGGACTTGCTTTTTCATGAATGCCACTGCTGCTGAAATGCACTAATAGTATCAGGAGTTCCGAGTCGGGAGGCAGGAAACCTGCGTCTTATTTTGGCTGTACCCACCAACTTGCTGTGCGTTCTCAGGGACGTCAGTGACCCATATCCCTGTCTGTAAATAAAAACTCAGTGAGAATACTTTTTCATATTCCCCAATGCCATGTCTTGATTTGTCCAAGTGAAAGACTGTTGGCAAGTCTGGAGAAGTCCAGCTCTGGTTTTGAGACTGACCTTTGAGACGGCCTTCACCCCCATATAGGCAAAGCACGACTCCTCAGGCCGCTAAGTGGTCCCCACTGGCGGGTCTTGTATCGGCAAGTTACAGTCTCTGTGCCGCAGCCATGTGTACGTTCCCCTTGCAACTCCCGCGTGTTGCTTGTTCAGAGTTTAATAAGCGCAGGATAAAAGGGAATGTTTAGTTAGAAAGCCCTCTCCTCACAGCAGGAGGAAGGCTCCGCACAAAGTAGGAACAATAGGGAGTGCGGAAACATACCTCTGAAAGTCTAATAAAGCCTGACAGAACACACAGTTCGTTTATGAAAGTGGAATTTACAGCGAGGACGGCTCTACTCATTCTATCACACACAGTGTCCCTGCAGAAGTATTCATCATCGGCGTTGGTGTCACATGGGGGACAGGACTCCAGTGATCCGGGTGCAAACATCTCAGTAGATCTTTAACCACAAATGGCTTTTCCCTGAAGCCCATCCCATCTGGCTTTGCAGTTCCTGGTATGAAACCTTTGCTTTTTATCTTTACAAGCGATTCAAACTGGGGAAGAGAGAAGTCAGCTCTTTTTTCAGTTAGCAGGGGTAGGAAGAAATATAAATTCCCAGCGTTCATCCTTGGCCCCTGGTTCTTCCTGTGACTGCAGCTCAGGGAGCGGCCAGGAAGTGATGAGAGACAAAGCCTGAAAGACAAGTGGAGACAGACCCCCGAGGGCGTGGGCACACGGTGGCCTCTCGATTGTGTGTGTTGGCAATGCAGAGACTCTGGAGGGCTTTTTTAAAAACTGAATTTTTCTTATTGTGGTAAAAAAAGCCAGATAACAAAATTTACCCTTTTAAACATTGTTTAAGTATGCAGGTCAGTGAATTAAGTACATTCACGTTGCTGTGCCACCGTCACCACCCTCCCTCTCTGGAACCTTTTCATCTTCCCAAACTAAGTTCTGTACCCATTAAATAATAACTCCCCATTCCCCCGGCCTCCAGCCCCTGGTAACCCCCATTCTGTTTTCTGTCTCTGTGAATTGATGGCGCTAAGTACCTCGTATAAGTGGAATCACACGGTATTTGTCCTTTTGTGACTGGCTCATCTCACTTAGCACGATGTCCTCAAGGCTCGCCCATGCTGTGGCAGGTGCCCGAATTTCCTCCCTCTCACAGGCTGGATGATATCCGCCGTGTGAAACACGTCTTGTTTACCGGCTCCTCTCTCGGTGGACACCTGCTTGTTTTCACCCTTGGCTGCTGTGAACAATGCTGCTGTGAACACGGGTGTACAGACACCTGCGCCAAAGGTTTTGAGCAGGATTGTGATTGGAAAGATCCTTTAGGAAGATCTCCCTGGTGGTGCAGAAGGTGATGATGATGATGACCACACAGGAAACATTTAACTTGTGCTCAGTATGCGTCGGCGCTGCCCTGAGTGCTTGGCATGCATTGACTTGCTCAATCCTCACACCTGCCCTTTGAGGTCCAAGCTGCCATCATCTCCATCGGACCCAGGAGCATATGGAGGCCCAGGGGAGCGGAAGAACGTGCCCAAGCCTGCAGACAGCAGAAGCAGAGCCCGGAGCAGAGTCTGCACAGTCGGCCTGCAGAGCCTCCATGCTCATGCGGTGCCATGTGGCCTCTCCTGGTGGATGGGAAGGGGTGGGCTGGTGAACGGAGGCTGGAGGCTGGAGGCCGGAGGCGGTGGCTGGGCCACTGGAATAGTCCAGGCGGGAGCTGACTAGCGCTGTGCACAGAGCTCGGGTTGCAGTGCGGAACGGGTGTGAGGACAGAGACTTGAAAGTTTTAGGGGTGGATGGACAAGCTCCCAGTGAGTGACCATGGGTGTGAGGAAGGGGAAGAGCCCTGCGAGGACCGACGGCTTGTGAGCTTGATCGTGTAGGCGGGGAGCGTGCCAGTTGCTAAGAGGACATACTGATTCTGTTTGGTACCAACTGAAGCTGAGATCCTGCCGGATGTTCAGAGAGAGACAGTAAGACTGGAGTCAAACTCAGTAGGAAGATCTTGTTGGAGACACAGATCTGGTTGTGCAGCCACCACGGGGTAGTGACTGGGGAGTCATGAGCGCAGGGGAGAGTTAGACTCTTGGAAGCAGATGCGCTTGTGTGTAGAATGAAAGGAAGAAGGCGGAAATGCAAGCCCAGGACTTGGGGAGTTGCAGAGCAGGGGCAAAGGGCACACTGGGGTTTGTAAATTTGAGAACCGACATGACAGCATGGGGTGGGGCGGTGAGTCCCCTCTGTGTTGCCCACATACCATTTCCCCCACTGTGCCCCACTTCTGGGGAACACCAGGGGGCACTGGGTCAACAAGAGGAGATGGCAGATATTTGGAGGGAAGTAGTGGAAGGGTAAGAGGACACGGAAGCCAAGGTGGGGGAGAGTATCTGGAAGGATGGTGTTGAATGCCTCACCAAGATCAAATGAAACGGGTCTAAAAGGTGACCATTGACTTTTGTAGACGCCATCATTGGTGACTCCAGAAAGAGCCATTCTGCGAAGGGGTGGGAGCAGGAGCCAGCTCGCCCTGGACTGAGGCACGCAGGAGAGTGCAGAGTGTGTACAGGGCATGGGAGTCAGGAGAAGTGCACCTGGGGCAAGAGGCTGGGCCCTCTGGAGGATGATGGGCAATTCCGAGCTCGTTCACGGATGGAGGGACAGGAATGGGGGAGAAGCGAAGTAGCCAGTGGGACCAGGCCTGGAGGGCAGAGATTGGGTTTATGTGGGCGACCATTCCCCTTCAGGAGAGGAGGGACACCGAGGACAGAGAAGAAGAGTGGGGACGTCGGGGCCTTGTGAAAACGCAGGTGCTCAGTGCTGATCTTGGCACAGCGAGGCTGGGACACTCGTGTCAGAAATGGCAAAGCACTTATGGGAAGCCATTTGGCAATGGAGACGAAGTCGTAGCTGGTGCCCACTGACTTGATAAAGTTAGTTTCGGGAATTTAGCCTAAGGATAAATGAAAGAAAAGGCAAACGTGCAAATATGCTTGTGGCGCATTATTTACAATATTATTTCTAAAAAGCACATGTGGCTAATGGTATGGAAACTAGTTAAGTAAATTATGGAACATATGCTCAATGGATGGAATATTATGAGGTCATTAAAATTATAATTATGAAGCTTATAGCTATGCAGAAACATGGTTGCGATAGTAAATGGAAAATCCGTTTTAAAATTGTATGTATACTCTAATTGCAACTATGTGAAATATGCTTTAAAATGAAAGTACACTACAAGAGAATCTCTAAAACTGACACTAGCCGTTGGCTGGGGATAATGGTAAAATTACGGGTGAATTTTTTTTCTTTCTCCATTTGGAAAGCTCATTTGGAATGCCACAGTTCTGGTTAAAACAACAGCAACGTAGCCTTGCATCTTATTAGCTATTACCTTATTTAAAACAGAATATCACTGACTTTTTTCCCTCTATATCTGACAGTACCAAGGTCTAATAAGATGGCTTTTGTGTGATGTAGCAATTCTATTAGAATCTCCTGCCTCTGGCCTTGAGAATGAGGGTTGATAGTAATGGGTGTCTCCTCCCTGCAGTTAACAGCTTACTTGGATGCTTTAGAGAGAAAAAATGCTGGCTAAACCTTTAACAACCTTCCCAGCCCCGGTGTCAATCCCAGATGGGCTGTGGGCGGGAGGCAGGGCAGAGAGGGCTGTTCTTGCGCGTCCTGGACTCAGCACAGAGTGTGCAGGTCTTGCCCTGCCGGACAAGTCCCTGGAGAGGAGCCCACCGCAGCTTCCCATATGACTCTCACGTCCCTCTCACCCATCTCACCACAGACGGTAGTGGTGAAACACTATTTTTCTCTTTTTTGGGTACACTAACATTCAGAGAGCTTATTAATGGGGACGACCATTGATACAAATAGGCATTTCGAAATGGCAACCTGAAGTCAAATGGTGGCCGTTCTATACTGGGGCAGCTCGAGGAGGGGGCAGTAGATACCCGCCTTCCATCTGCGGGACGTTCCCTTCATTTAGAAGAAGCTGCCACTGAGCACCCAGCTCTGGTTTCTAGTCTAATAATTTACCTCTTTTATTGAAAGGAATCAATTTAATGGGAAAGATAATTATAGGTTCAAATGTAAGCATAAGAAAAATAAATCAGAATTTAGAGATTCATCTGCAATGGATGGATTTTAAAAGACAATTATTATGCCTGATGTTTTCAAGAGGCATTAAAATGCACATGAATCACCTAGATTAAATCCAGGAAGGGGGCAAGAATCCCACCCAGCTGCCTCTGGTCTTTGCGCATTTTGCTGCTTATTCGGTTGTAAACTGCTCCATCTTGTGGTTAAACAAAGGTACTGATGGTTAGAGATCCGGATGCTCGTATTTTCACGTTGAAAACCACTGTGTTCTCTCCTTTTCAAAGTTACGAATGAGCTTTAAAAAATTCCAACCACACATAAAGGAAGAAAGAAGAAAGTAAAAATTACCCATAATCTCATTGTCTAGAGCTATCTACACACATGCGTTTTAAAGGTGAAATATAGGCACGTATATATTACATGCATACTCTTTTATATAAGAGAAATCATTATGATGTGTGTTTTTCACTTCAAATGAATCGCTGTTTCAACACAATTCAGGAATGAGAGCTGGTCAGCATTTGATCAAGTTAGCAGGTTGTAGTTTTCATGAATATTTTCACAGCAATCAGGGTAACCCCAGTCCCCTTGGGTCTGGGCTTCCTGGTCTGTGAAAGGGGGTGGGGGCGGGTGTCAGAGGTCGCACACCAGTGGGACCCTTAATTCTGCTCCAGACCTCCTGGCCTGCAAGGCGCCCATGGTTTTACACTGCTCTCCATGTTCGTGTTGTCTGTCTGGGGAGCATTTGGCTTGCAACAGTGGCAAATTCCCTTCCATTTGATACATTTAATGATGCTGTTCCTATCCCGAGAAGGCTTAATAAATAGAGTTTTGGTTCTCAAAGTGTGGTCCCTGGAGCGGCAGCATCAGCATCAACTGGGAATTGGTCAGAAATGCAGATTCTCAGGCCTTCTCTTGGTTGTCTTGGGGGGCGCAGCCACGTGTCTTAAACTCTCCAGGTGATCCCAGGGCATGCTTAACTTTGAGAGTCACTGATGTAGAACATCAGTGCAAACATCCCATTCTTTCTTAGTCATGTATCTTTCACCCTCTTGTTATAATTTTCACAATTTTCCCTCCCTACAGATTAGGCTACTACAGTTCAGCTGATCTTGATATGGGTTATAATATTAACTGTATTGGCAGTTATTGGCAATCTTGACCAAGTAACAGGGTGGGGTTAACATACACTTTAATAAATCAAGAATCACTTCCATTTGATTTTGGAATTGGCTTTCAGATAAGTCCAGAGTCAGACCCCTTCCCTTTCCCTCCATGCTGACACTGTGGTCCAAGCCACTGTCATCTGTCACCTGGCCTGGTGCGGTAGCCTCCTACCTGGCCTCACTGCTTCCATCTCAACCCTGGCAGTCACCTCTGCTCAGATGCTCCAATGACTCCCTCACCCCCCAAAACACCACTGCCTTCAATATTGTCAAGGCTCTCTAGGTTGCCCTTTGGCCTCTCAGACCTCATTTCTCACTATTCCCCCTTTTTCCCTCTGTCTCACACACATTTGCCTCTGACTCTTCTTTGTCCTACCACAGGGCCTTTGCATCAGCTGAGCCCTTTGTCCAGAGCCTTCTGGTCCCAGGTGTCTGCATTGCTCCCTCCTTTGTGGCCTTCACATCTCTGCTCAGACACCTGGGCAGTGAGGCCCTCGGCCTCTCCATTTGAGTTGGACCTGTCCCCCTGCCTGTCTGTGTTGCTCCTTTCCTGCTTCATGGCACTTCCTACCAGGTGGAACTCCAGGTCCACGACTTAGTTTAATGTTTGCCTCCCTGGCTGGAGTGTGAGCCCCATGCGGTCTGGACTTCTGACCTGCTCCCCTGAACTTCCTCAGCTCCTAGCACAGGGCTGCATGGAGTAGGGATTCATAAGCATTTGCTGAAAAAAGGTGCTTATTAGGGGACCATGCACCCTGATGCGGAGGGGAGCCCTGGCCAAGGGGAATCCTACTCGCGTGCTCTGGATGGTTCTCACCCTGCTTTGCCGCCTGTGAATGATCAGACTGCTGAGACTGGCGTAGGAGATGCCCCTATAGCCCTGCCCCACCAGGCAGCTCCCTCGAATCCAGCAGGGCTCTTCCTGCCTAGTGGAACGTGGGTTCTGAAGCCCCCAGTGCGAAGCTCCGGGCTGCCACACCCAGCTGACCCAAGTGAGCAAGGCCCAAGACTGTGCGGAGAGAGGCTTCACAGTGCGTGAGGGAAAAGACACCTTCGTTATTTGGTTTGTATTTGGAACATCTCTCTGGCACCTCTGCCGGGCACCTCGAGTTCTCCCGCTAGCCTCATCTCGTTCTTTTTCTAATTATCGAAGCATGAAACCACCAGTCTCCATTCTCTCTGGTATGACAGTAACAACAACCCATACTCTATAAACACCTGTGTTACTTTTCCATGGCTGCCATAACAAATTGCAAAAACTCAGTGGCTGGAAATGACACAAATGTATTCTCTCCTGACACTGTAAGCTTGGGCTGAAAGCATGGTGTGGCAGTCATGCCCTCTTCCGGAAGCTCGCAGCCTCGAAGGGTTTCTTCTGGGGGCTCCCAACACCTTAACGCGGAGGTTAGGGATTCATTTTGATGGTTAGATCAAAAGTGTAGAGCATGAAGTAGACTCCTGTCTAAAAATTCTTTATGTAATTTTTCCAATTTAAAGGGAATAAACAGATTTATTGACCCAGGAGAAAATTATTGTTATTTTGTTTATTGCACACAGAAGTTAATTGAATAGCCTCAGATTAATCTAAAAGACTTCAGGGCTATATGTCACGGGTCACAGCCATGTGTTAGGTGTGCTAGAAGTGAAAAGTACCTGGTGCTTCCTCTCTAGCCACTCATCTGGTTACCCTCAAACCCCAAAAGCCTGGAGCCACACTCCCTGCACAGCATGGCATTGAGATTTCCATTCTCGTAGGACCGTGCGGCCTCCATTCTGGCGTTAAGTTGGCAAGTTCAAGATCTCCTTTGGAGTTTCGGGTGGCCTATTACAGGTCTGCGAATTTTCCCGCCGCATCCTCTGAGAACTTTCTCCCAGTAAACAGGGTGGTCTCCAAGAAGCAGCGTGTGGAGGCGAGGGCAGGGCTGTGGTGGTGGGCTGCCTCTTGCCCCGCACGCCACCCTTCTTCCCTCCAGGTCCACACGCAGGGGCAGGCTGCGGGGACGGGTGGAGGGAGAGCCCTCGGATTCGGGGGCCGCACCCGTTGCACACCACTGGATGGTACCTGGGGCTGATATTTAGGGAAGTTATGCACAAAGATAAAAATTAATCCACTATGCTTTCTAAACAAGTCAGTGTGTTAAAGTCAGGGGTGAGAAAAATCAGAAATAAGTTGTGATAAAATTTGACTATAAAATTTTGAATGTGTCCTATCGTAGTAATGAACTGAACAGGAGTTCTTAACCTGGTGCTGGGTTGGAACCCCAGCCCATGGATGGATGCTAGGGGTGCTGCGAACCCCTCGACGTTACTGCCCAGTATTGCTCATATAAGCCATTTTCCAGGGTGAGAGTCCTTTATGTTCATCTGATTTCAGATGGAGAATGGAATTTGGGGGTCGTTGAAAGACAGAAATGCTGACCTGACAGTGCGCACGATGGCCTCTAGCCTGGGCGATCTTTGTTTGCACGTCTATGGAGACAGGCCCCCTAACCTTCGTGTGGGGCGCAGCAGCTTCGCCCCAGACGTGCTGTGCGAGAGAAGCACGGCGCAGGGAGGCAAGGCCACGCAGGGCTCCCAGGAGAGACGACATCAGCACGAACCCCAAACGAGCGGATGGGAGCCAAGCCAACTTCCAGATGAGAAATAGCCGTGGTGTGGGACTCCAAGACCCGGTGAAATATCAAGTTAGTATTGTTTCTGATTGATTCTTTTCTCAGGAGGACAAGGCCTAGGGAGAGCTGAAGCGGGAGTCCTTAGAAAGAGTAAACTGTGAGCATCAATGTCACCTTCCTTTAAATGCTACCTGCGGGTCAGGCTCTGCTTTCCCCTCGAGGCGGTTTTGACTTTTCCTGCCAATGCTGGTAGCACCTATTCACCTGGGGCCTGTCCCATGTTAGAAACTCGCTGGTGTTGCACCTAAGTCCTCGGGGTGGCCCACAGAACCCTGAGGGTAGGGATTTTGTCCCCAT
Organism: Propithecus coquereli; assembly: GCF_000956105.1. Classification (NCBI taxonomy): domain Eukaryota; kingdom Metazoa; phylum Chordata; class Mammalia; order Primates; family Indriidae; genus Propithecus; species Propithecus coquereli. The sequence continues at coordinate 6,537,408 of NW_012155062.1, read as the reverse complement.
TTTCAGACAGGAAAGCGAAGGCTCAGGGAGGCGTGAAGAATCACAGTGCCCTGGCACCTATGATGTGCCCAGCACCATGCCAGGCCCTCCCAGCTCAGGGCCTCAGAGGCGAGAGCCTGTGCCCACAGGCTGTCACCTACTCCAGCCCAACCGACAGGTGAGCCTGTGCCCCCACCACGCGGGGACCACCCCTCCGCCGAGTCATTACCAGCACTCACAGCCTCACAGCCAGGACTTAATTGCCTGCTAATTGTTTTCTCTGTGTTTGTTGTGTTTCTCTAATTGGACTCGAAGCTCTGAGGACGAAAATTCTGACTTGGCTGTCTGTTGTAACCTCTTACTCCTGGACCCAAAGGAGCTACCAGTTACTCTGGATTGACCCACAGAAGAATCCAGACTGCGTGAGGCAGATGGATGGGCGGATCTCCGAATTCTAAGTTATCGGAACATTTATGAGGAATCAGTTAAGAGTTTGTCCTTCAACAATTAGGCAAATCCTTATTTCTGTGCTTTCTGTGTGCCACACCCTGGGGAATAAAGAGCAGAACACTGTCCCTGCCTTTGTCCAGCTTCCAGTCTGAGGGGAGGACAGTGACTGTCTGGAGCAGGTGCTGCAGGTGCGCAGGGAGAGGCAGGTGGGGGGAGAGCAGGGCGGGGCAGGGGGGCGGCAGCCCGGCTGGGGCGGAGGCGCCCAGGCACAGCAGGGGCCTGTGTGGGCTCTGCTGTTGGAATGGCTGTGGGAGGGTATGGTAGGGAGGAGAAAGCCTGGAAAAGTGGGTAAGAAGATGGAGCAGAAAGACATTTAGTAAAGAGCCCCCAACCTGTGGCAGAGAGAGGATTCGAACCACATGCTACGGCCCTGAAACGACAACTTCTGCTTTCAGATGGCCTAACGACAGCCCTGGGGCGCAGAGCTCTCTTGCTGTGCAGCCTGGAATCTTCTGGGAAAAAGATCTGCCATCTTCCAGGAATTGTCCCTTCTGCTCGGCAGAGACTTTACCTGGTGCTGCCATAATTCCAGCATGATCCCGGCTCCCTAGAGGCAGCTCAAGATAGGCTGGAGAGCGATTTCCTGGCATCTTTCGGAAGAGCCCTGAGAAACGCAGTATGGAGGCGTGAGATGTTAGGTTCAGGAGCGGACGGGGAGCGTTTCTTGTCCTTCGGCAGGAGAAGCAGCTCTGCCTGGAAGCGAAGGAGGCAGACAGGGCTGCGATGGGCGCTCGGCGCCTCATCCTTGAGCCCTGGGCCCGCTGCCCTGCTTGGGACTCTTCTCGAAAGAACGTCATTGGACACCCCCGGAGAGCTTCCCCGTCAACTCCTCTTTTCAGTTCAGAGATAGTCCAAGTTGGGTTTTTGCAACCTGGAACCAAGAGAGTCCTAAAATCACCTAATCCTGACTGGAATGCTACATTCAGCATCCTTTATCTATTAAACACAACTACGGAAAAGTATCTTCCCTCCACCACCTCCTCTCCTCACTTCAAAGCAGCGATATTCTGAAATGACAAAGGAGAGATTCACCTTAATAGTGGGGACACTGTAAGGGAGCAGTTTACTCCCAAGAGTGAGGACGGCACCCCTGGTGGAGAGGTTCCCTGTGGGGAGCTGGGATGGGTCTTTCATTCCCCAGGGGAGGGAAGGACCTCACACTGAGGCTGGCTCTGCTGGAGAGGTTTGTCTTTTTGGGAAAAGTACAATCAAGGCCTGGGAAAATGAAAAAGGAAGAAATTTCAAGTTCTCCTGAACAGTTTTCATAGAAGATCCAAAAGTCATCCTAACTTTTGTTAAAGCTTAAGTAGCAGAGATTTAATGAAAAATATTATGGATTTATCACTCTAATAAAGGGGTCTTTTCCCTTCCTTTTCGAAAAATTTCCTTCTTCTAAAACATTTTTTCATATTTTGTACTTCAGGAGTAATTTATATTTTTTGTGAAACGACAGAAAAAATTCTTTGTTAAGATTTTGCTTTTGCACTGATTTTGCTTTTGTATTGAAGTTCAGTAGTTTTTATAGCTTAGTGTTCAAAGATTACTTTCAATTTTTAATAATGGGTTTATTGTGTAAGAAGTGTTTTAACCAGACTTGAAATAAGAAGAAAACTGTTATAGCCTACAAAGCTATTCATCAAAGAATGTGGCAATAATTTTTGTGAGATGATTATTATTATTATTTCTTGCCTTTTAATTTTGGGGACTGTGTTATAGCCTATTAAACTTCAGTATTTGTAAACTGCAACATATCAGTCCTTCCCTACAAATCCCTGTGAGTTCCTTGAGGGACCCCCGGCCAACACTGGGGGGCTCTGTGAGAGGCTGAACACCCTCCATGTCTGTGCTCGTTCCCGAATGGAGACCAGCCTTGGTATTTAACTGGCAATGGAAATACCTTGACTACAACATCAAATTACTCCAACATTTATATCATCACGCTATTGTTTTCTCTGAGTAGCCAAGTCAATGAACTTAGTGCTAAAAAAGGAGGAAAAATGTACCAAACGACTTTGTTGTTCATTTTCAAGGAAACCACTTACCACTTACCTCTCTTCCTTCCCTTTTCCAAACTCTTGGGTCACTGTGCACTTTTATTTAAGCACATGACAGAGGTTAAGAAGGGATTGTTTTGATGAGACTCACAGCCAACATTTATACAGCTCTTCTTATGGCTAAGGGGCTCATGTGGATTTTACCAAATCCTCGAAATTCTTTAGAATCCGCTGTTCTCCCCACTTCACAAACGAGCAGTGGAGGCTGAAGGAGGCCAGTTTGCCCACACTCACATGGAACTCCAGAGCCCGTGTTAGGAACCGCCTATGTGCTGCCTCGGGTGGTTTCTTATTTACTTGCATTATACAATAGTTCATGATAAGAAGCATAGGAGGCACATTTGGAAGGTATAATAAAGTGAATACTCATGTGCCCATGCCCCAGCTTCGGATGAAGAGCACCACCAAGCCCTCTGTGCTGGGGCCTTGCACTCCCACCTGCTACGGGCACTGTCTCCAGAGCATCCTGCCAACATCTGCTCTGCTCCCCCCTGCATTTGGTGCTGCACACAAGGCCAGACTCATTTTCCTTAAGAAAAAAAGAACTCCACATACCAGTGGTTCTTAATATCATGGGGCTGGACCCCCTTGGGCATCTTTCGAGGGCAGTGGACCTGGGCCCAGAAACAACGCACACATACAGAACACTTGGGGAGCTATTTCAGTGTTTTGCAGACACCCTAGAGTCACCATGTATGATGCATCATTCAAACCAGGACACGGACACTTGGGAGTCAGAGGGGGAACTGTGTGGTGGTCACACTGGGGCACAGTCACGTTCTCTGACTTCACCCCTGGGCCCTTGTAGCTCTTCCCACCCTTCACCCAGAATCTCCTTTAGTTATGTGGCCACACATTGTCCTCATAATGGTCCTGTCTAGATGGAGTGGCTGTGACATCCCCTCCCTGGGGATGATGAGGGCTCTAGGTTGGCTGCAGAGCACTGTACAAATGCTAACCAACGCTTACCCATCCAGTAGGATGTGGCTGAAATCCCGCCTCCTCCAAGCCTTCTGGCTGACTGTACCAGGCGACCTGCTCCCTCCTTCTGCAGCCTGTGCTGGCACAGGCCACCTAGGTGCTACCACGTCCCACCTGGAAATATTCCTCAGTAGCCCAGAGCACTGGCCCTGCAGCCAGGACTCTGGGCTTCAGCCTGGCATGGGCACTCACTAGCCCTATGACTTTGGGCACGACACTGAACCTCCCTGATCACTCACTTTCTCAGTATCTACCTCATCCGGCTGCTGTGAGGATTAAATGTGTTATTGGTAAAGTATTTAGAACAGTATTTGGAACAGAGTGGGAGCTATAGAAGTGTTATCTCTTACTGATATCTCAAGGCAATAATAGTCTTATCCAATGCCCATTAAAAAAAAAAAATAGCCCCATAGCCCTTCCCCATGCTATGCACACAGTAGGTGTTCAGAGATACTCCCCAAGAGGTGTTTCCAGCAAAGGCAGAGGTCAAGATTCGGGGACTGGAAGCTAAGCGCTTCCTGTCTCTGCAGGAACAGTCGGGGGACAAGGAGCCTCCCTCCCGCCCGAACAAAGGAAGGGGAAGAGCTTGGATGAAGTTTAATCCTCTCTTTCAGTGGCCGCACATCAACATTGTGCGCACTGGCGTTCCTGACTTACAGCTGGAACAGATCAGGCACCCAGGCTTTCACACTCTTACCTGACAAGGATGGGGGGCTGGTAGGACCCCAATTTGATGTGAGGAAACAGACTCGCAGGGCCACAGTGACCTGCCAGGGTCACGAGCTGGTGTTTGCTCCAGTTCTTGCCCTTGTCCAGACACTACAGGGAAAGGGCTCAGAGACGGCCTCTTCCAATGGCTCCTTCTCTGTTGTCACTGACTTCCTTGACCACTTGTGCCTAGCTCCCCTTCTTCTTGTCACTCCTTCCTCCTTTGGACTTTAAACTTGAAGGGTGTTTCGTGAGAGGTGAGCTTGGTGGGTTCCTCCCTGCTGTCCCCAGCCCGTGTACCCAATCCCCTTTCCATGCGACAGCCACCCAAGTGTGTCAGCGGCTTGACTCATCCTCCAAGTCACAGCCCTTGTTTCCACTGTGTGCCACACTTCTCCACTGAGGTGGCCCCGACACCTGAAACTCAACAAAACCCAGGACCCCTCTGCTGGCACCGCCTGTTCCCACCAGCGTTTCTTCCCAGCAGCCTGCTCCATCTCGTATTTCACACCTGCCCCTGCAGTCAGCCGCCACCACGGTCACCCGCACGCTCTGGCCAGGTGGCTCAGCAACATGTCCCACCCACCCCTCTTTCTGTTCTCCATGCTGTCCTGGCCCAGCCACGCCTGTGCCTGTCCTATGACAGCAGCCTCCGGAAAGGCTTCCTCCTGGGCCCTCCCTGCTCCTGCTGTAGCTCAGGGACCTTCCTGAAGCAGAGATTTGCAAAGCCTTTTCCCTGGAGCTCTGGCTTCCTGAGACGTGCCTCACAAAAAGGTGGGACCTAACAAGGCTCAGATTTTTTTTGTTATATTACGTAATGTGACCCTACTTAACATTTTTTTAAAAAGGGTCCTGTTGATAAAAGTTTGAAACCACCATTCTGATCTCAACTATCATTGCAGTTCTCTCAAAGGAGAGAAAAAAAGGGCTCAGTGATTCCCCGCTAGCAGCACAGTGACATCGTGGTGACATTGCAGGCCCTCCACCAGCAGCCTCTGCCTCATTCCCAGCCAGTCCCAGCAAGGTCCCCTGCCCCCAGGTGTCAGCTAGATGCACTGATCTTCCTCCTCCCTCGCCGCTGTCTCCATCCGAACTCCCATGGCCTCTTCATCCAAGTGCTACCGTCCTCAAGGCCCCCTTCTTCAGCCCCGTCCTGGCTTTACCCTGAAAGCACACCCAGGACCGGACGGCGTCCACTGCCGTGAGCTCTGCACTGGCCCAGGGGCCAGCGGCAATGGCAAGACAGCCCCGTCATCCACATCTCAGTGCACCCACGCCATGGGGAGGAAGCACTGGTCGCTTTTCTCTTGTCAAAGTGGTAAAAAGCATGCTCCAACAGATACAGGCTAAATCAACGTTGCTGACCAAAACCAGACACAGATGATTTCACTACAGAATGTCATTGGAATGCTACATGGAAAGAACCATGTTATTTTACTATATAAGGATTTAATGTGTACATACATGTCTCAGAACATATCCAACTTTTTACAAACAGAATTCATGAAGAAATCGGTGGTATACAACTTTATACATAAAGGAAAATTAAGCATCGAGGGTCTAATTCTTGAAGCAATATTTTTACTTAATTAAAATAATTGCATTGAAATGGATTTTTGAGTACCCCTGTCACCAACTGCCTTTTCCCCACCTTAAAAACCTACTGCAAAATTGCATTAAAATTAAAATGCATACATTTCTTCATCTAAGGGACTTTGGGAATCCTCTAGCAAACTCAAGTTAACACTTAGCTATGACTGAGGAGTCCAGCTCCTGACCAAACACCTATGTGTGATCTTCTAGGTTCAACCACTCAATGACCAAGACCATGCCTGGTGGGCTTCACAGGGGCCAAACTGCTCTCCTTGCACACCTGACCTGTGCAGTCAGCGCATGACAGGCTCTGGGGGGATGCGGTCACCGACTCAGCCCACCTCCCGGCTGTCCACGCTCTTCCTGAGTGTATCTGCGATCCTAGCCAGGTGCCTTCATCAGAGGCCTCTGTACCTGTTCCCCTTGGCCTGGTCCTTCCTCAGACACTTCTGCTGAGGCCCTCTGGGAAAGGGGAAGCTTGAAGACACTTTTCTCCACAACTGTGCTGATCCAAAATGGAATCCAAAATTGATCAAATGCAGAAAATGTGGTACATGTACAAATGAAATACTATTCAGCCTTGAAAAAGGAGATCCTGCCATGTGCTATAACATGGGTGAACCTGGAGGATGTGATGCTAAGTGAAACAAGCCAGGCACAGAAAGACAAGCACTGCACGATCTCATTAAGCTGTGGAATTTAAAGTCAAACTCATAGAAGTAGAGAATAGAACAGTGGTTACTGGGGCAGGGGCAGGGTGGGGGAAATGGGGAGACGTTGGTCAAAAAGAAGTTGCAGTTAAGTAGGATGAGTAAGTCTAGAGATCTAATGTGCAGCATGTGGACTACAGTTAATTGTACTGCACATTGGAAACTTGCTGAGAGGACATTTAGGTGCTTTTTCCACACACTTGTGCGTGTACATGGTAACTACGTGAGATGATGGATATGTTCATTTACTTGACTGCAGCAATCACTTCGCACTCTGTGTATCAAAACTTCCTGTTGTACACCTTAAATATTAATATATACAATTTAAAAAATTAAAAAAAAAACAAATGGATCCAAATGGGGGCTGGGGCACTTTCCCAGGCGTGGGCTTGTTTAGCCATCACAGGCCTGGCTGTGTCTGCACCAGCTACGCCCATCCCTGGCAGCTCTGCACACAGACACGCACTGTACACACTGTATTTCATGCTTCGTACAAGCACTCTGACCTCTTATGCTGCAACATATGTCACAGGGAAACAAAAGAACCAAGAGGAATGAGTTCTAGCCTAGCTGGAGCATTAAAGGAGCAATGGTCTGGCTCTGGTTGGTTGCCTAATCTTTGGGGCTGAACTTTCTCATCTGCAAAATGAGGTAACTCAACTATAATTTCCTTTTAGGTCCAATATGCAAACATTCTATGTATGAATTATGCTCCTAAAACTATCTTCTGAAAAAGTTTAAAAAATAAAGCAGCGGAGTAAAGCTAACAATCTTTCTTTTTTTTGGCTTATAAATTGTGCTTTGGTGTCTGCAATCGGATATGATGCAGTGAGAGATAAGTATAAACTTTCATTGAGTATCTAGAAAATAAAAAGCACATTTATACAGATTTAGCCCAAGAGCTTATAAAGCTTACAAATAAAAAAAAGTTTAGAGTTTTTTTCCATTTTTAAAAAATTTATGTATGAGGGACACGTACAATTTTGCTACATTGATATATTACATGTGGTGAAGTCACTCACACCCCTCTGAGTCTCCAGTGTCCATCATTCCACACTCTGCTTCCATGTGTACACATTCTTTTTCTTATTTTTAAAAAGTCACCTTTACAAAGGAGCATTTAATAATAAGTCTTCTCACAACTCAAAAAAAATTTCTGATAGTGCCACCCTCACGTGGGTCAGCCACTGTTCACTGTGTGTCTGCCACACGCCAGGCAGGTATGTACAGCCCTTCCTCCTCTCTTCCTATGAAAAAGCCCTCAGCGCTTCTTCCAGGTAAACTTTCTTCGGGCTCCCTCTTGGCCTGGCTTCTTCCGTTCTCTGACTCGGGGATCGGTAGTCAGTAGTCCAGCTGTGGCATAAAAAGAGAAGCCTTTAGGAACCGTGGAAAATGCACGCTGCCAAGCAGAAAAGCAGGTAAACCTCACAAATTTATTATAGGTACTGCCATCAGAGAAAAAACTAGAAGAAAGCAATCAGATCCATAATAATTTACCAGGCTGGTATAAATCTCATGACAGCAGTTTACCTCCACTCTTTTAGAATATTTTGCCAACTTCTGAGACATATACCAGTGACATTATTTGAATCTATTTTCCTTGTCCTATAAGAGTCGTGACTCCTTTTTGGTTTTTAAACTTGTTCAACTCGCAATAAAGCTGCTCTGGTGTGGGCAGTCACTATTCACTGGTAATAGAACTCACCTGACATCCTCATTATTGCAGAGGTGAGACTTTTAATGGAGACAAGAGGTGAAGATGAAAAACTTATTGTATGGTGTAGTAGAGGAAGTATGCAGACACCATATATTAACAGTATACATGAACATGCACACACATACAAATATGACTTGTCAAACATGAGGAAAGAAATTTTTATTATTCTAATTTATGTAATAATATTACTTGGTACTTTGTTTCGGAATCTAAAAAATAAGTTTTAGAGTTGTATTCTCAGCATTAGCAGTTTCTCCTAGAACTGTGGTTCCCAGTCCCTGGGCCTTGGATGGGTACTGATCCGTGGCCTGTTGGGAACCGAGCCGGGCTGTACAGGAGGTGAGTGGTGGGTAAGCAAGTGAAGCTTCACTTGTATTTACAGCTGCTCCCCATCGCTCGCATCACCACCTGAGTTCCGCCTCCTGTCTGCTCAGTCACTGTCTCCCATCACCCCCAGATGGGACCGTCTAGCTGCAGGAAAACAAGCTCAGGGCTCCTGCTGATTCTGATTCCGCATTGTGGTGAGTTGTATAATTATTTCATTATTTATTACAATGTAATAATAATAGAAATAAAGTGCACAATAAATGTAATATGCCTGAATCATCCTGAAACCATCTCCCCATCCATGGAAAAATTGTCTTCCATGAAACCAGTCCTTGGTGCCAGGTTGGGGACCACTGTTCTAGAAGAATAAAGTCAGTTTAAACTGGGACTTTCCACTCTCCTAATCATCAGAAGCTACTATGTTCCTAGGCAATTGCTGAGTTACTCTTTGCATATGGTCCACATGGGAGCACCCCAGTAGCTGTTGGAGCCACACTATGTCAGTAAGGGCCACAGAAACCAAGAATACTGCTGATGAGAAAGCTCTTAAATTGCTTTTATAAATATATAAATAGACCATCGTTTTTCCTTGTCTTTTTACTCTTCCAATGCAGCACTTCTTTCATTGTATACAAGGCTTAGATATTTTACTAAGGGTCTTTCAGTGGCCATACAGCAAAGCAAAACTTCCATCACCCATTATATACCCATAAGCTTTTCCACTTACTTATACTTAAAGGGCATGCATAGAAGAAAACAACAGTATTCTGAACAAAATACAGACAAGACTTGTCTAAGTTCTACTTTAAGTTGTAAGTAATAATGCTTTTTTCCTTTCATCTGTGTACAGTAGCTCGTCCAGCAGAATTGTTTAGTGAGGTCCTATAAAATTATTTTAATGACTAGGTGTGGCAAATTGCTTATAATCAAATGGATTTTTAAGAGGCTTAAAAAATTAAGTAGAATAAGCCATACATAGGCAGTGCCTATGTTGAACCTCAGTGGCCTGCACTGGAGGGCAGAAGGCATGAAAACCATCTTACTTGGCCAGAGAGGAGCCTGCAAACGGAGGTGCTAAGTGATTTGCCCAGGGCCACATAGCTGGCTTACAGCACATAAAGTTCTTTCTTTCTTCCTTTCATAAGTAGCACAAAGATAATCTTCAGCGTGAATCTCCCCGATTTATTACAAATGTTAAAGCAGTACCCTAATTTAGGAATCGACTACATATTCTTTTTCATATTGTGCAGGGACTCCTGTATACACACTCAGGTGAAAGGGTCACACAGAGTGAGGTGAAAGAAAATTCAAACTAACACCACAATGGGAAAAATGAAGATCCCCAATAATTTGGAAAGAAGTACTAAGGGCTTCATCATTAACCAAACAATTACTACAAATTTCTATGATAAAATAAAAACAACCAATTGGTCTCTTAAACACAACTGAGCTAAGAGCTTTGTTAAACTGGACAAAAGATTATGCACTAAGGCCAAAATAAACTTTGCCTGACCTGGAGACTGAACATTTTAGCAGGGCCCAAATAATCATCGCTGGGAGTGCCCTGCTTTTCTTTTTCTACTTCAAGTTCACTTGGTAAAAATCAAACCTGAAAAACACTGTTATGGTTCTATAGCATGAAAGAAGCAGCCAGCAAACTGCAAATATTATGTGTTTAACTTAGTATTCCCTCACTAATTTCAGGTCAGTAGTACAAGAATCAGATAAACACTTGCAGTTAGTATCAGACCACCATGCCCCTCCCAGCTACTCATACCTTGTCTCATCCACTCAACCTCGTCCTCAGTGATGAAACTGCACAAGGCTTTTGCCATCGCCAAGCGTATCGCTCCAGCCTGAGCCGACCTCCCACCCCCTGAGACGGTGCAGGTCACATCATGTTTTCCAAGTCGGTCAAGGAAGTGAAAAGGGAACATCAACTGTTCTCTAAAGCACATCATAAGTAAATGTGGTTAAATTTACTGTAAAGGTACATGATCTTATAAATAGTTGACATTCAGAATATTTATAAGAGCCATATTCTGCGTGCCAATGTGATACTTTTCATACTTCTCAATCAATCCATTATACCAAGACACAGAAACACTGATATTTCTGACATTTAGAACACTTTGCTGAGAGTTGTAAGGTTTATTTATCTTTTCTTGGGTATAGCAATAACCTCATATATGGAGCATAGCAATACGCTCTACCTTACTGTTTGTTGATTCCCTTTACCTCACAAGAACTTTGCAAGGCTTAAAAATAACCTTGTAAAGAAGTCTCAAGGTTGGAAAACGCCATTAATCAATAGAATATAACCTCTCTGGATTCAACAATCAGACATAAAATTAACAGGTCTTCCCAGACAATTATCAAATGCCATCTGGATTCATTAAAGAACATACATGATAATGTAGTTAGTTGCGAATGTTGAAATAGTTTTTAAAGTCACTAAAGACACATTTAACTAACACCCACTCCCTCCAAACACACATTCCTATTAACAGTTCTCTAAGCTGCAGTGTCCTGCTATCTTTCTGGAGCCAGGACACCCTAGACAACCTCAGTCTGGCTGGCTACCTCAGGGTCAGTGAGTGCCCACGTGGCTCAGGTAGGCACCACAGAGAAAGCAACACAGACAGAATGTGGCCCTGGCCCTTCTTTCCCTCAGCTGAACAAGTATTTACTGAACACCATTTCTGTGCCAGGTATGATGTTCACCATCACCTCTGTCAAGCACTTTGATTTTGCCTTAATATCTCTGCTAAACTTTGATTTAGAAAAGTCCATTTATATTGAATTTGCTTACCTTATCTGACATTGTAGCTTTCAGACCCAAAATAAAGTTTAATATAACATAGTTAAGCCAAGAGATGGATATAGAAAGGACATTCAAGTGCTACTCTTTGCACTGCACTAGCAAAATAATCATATGCAGAGGGACAGAAGATGACCTTCAAACACAACAGCAAACTAAAAATTTCAATAATACTATATAAGGATGACACAGTTCCTACAACCACAAAAAACAAACCTATATTGTCTTTTTGAATAAATGCTTCAAAGAGACCAAGTAAAAAATAGCTATAAGTTATAAAAACAGAACTGTTATAAGTAGTAGCCATATCATCATAACTAAAGGAAATTTAGTAGGGTGGCAGGGGCCTGAAGTCCTACCTCCTGGAGAGGCTAAAATGGGAGGATCACTTGAGCCCAGGAGTTCAAGGCCACAGTGAGCTATGATTGTGCCACTGTACTCCAGCCTGGGCAACAGAGTAAGACTCTGTCTCTAAAAAAATAAAAAGAAAAAAATTGAAAAAAGAAAAGAAAAGAAAGAAAAGAAAATTTAGAGACTGATAATCTAATTCCACTATTGCATTTACCTTAACCAGTCTGGCTCTATTACTCTGATATACTTCTAGTAATTACATTATAAAATCTATTTTTTCTGAATTTTAATCTATTTATTTACATAAGTATTTGTTAGAGAATCTTAAAATTTTAGGAATTAAGACAGGTAAGTGTTTAAGCTCCCAAAGAAATGGCCGTCCAGAAAAGCCTCTCCTGTAACTTCACTTCACGTCGCTAACTCACTTAACTGTGTGTTAGACGAGGCAGAGACCTAGAATCAAGATCCCTGGTTCCTGGTTCATTAGTCTTCCTATTGGTCAATGGTCACTTCACTGCTGACTTGTAAGCTCCGGAATGGATACTGCCCTAAATCCCTACAGCTATTTACAGATGATGAGAGGGTTGGGGTGCTCATGCCCACAAGACTAGCCCTAAGCCTCCCAACTGGATAGAAAGTTTCTTGACGATAGGAATCATATCATAAATAGCTCTAATATCTTCACAATACCCAGGACAAGACTGGGCACACAGAAAACCCTTAGGAAATGCTTGCTGAATTCAAATTGAAGAATAAGATCTAAGGATGTAATTTAATTGTGATATCAAGTCATAATGGAGACTTGCTGTTAAATCACCAGGTGTTATATCTGAATATAAATTGACAGGCAGGTGATTGGTCAAATGTCATTCCTTCTGCAGTTCCCAATGCCGAAATTAACATCTCCTGTAGTATGGGTCTCTCTCTGACTTTTCCTAAGTGGAAAATAGGAGCTTACTCCATCCCTTTCCCTGTGAGGATAACAGCAGAATTAGTTTAATTCATCTTAAATAGAGTTAAGAGTGGCTACTTCTTGACACAGCCCCACACACAAATAAAACAAACATACATTTCCCACAATAATTATTTTGTACAGAAGCTTAAACTATATTAGAAGGGTCCTCTTTGCCTTACATAAGCATTGGGATCAGAATAGCTTTAGCCCTTTTAACCTTAAATACTATAACACATTCAGGAAACAGGAGAAGGATTACGAAAGGAGGAAATAATCATACTGAACTTCTGTTACTTACGGATAATGACAGTAACTACTGGAAAAATATAACTGCCTCAAGAAGAGGCCTTTATATAGCAACTCAGAGAGAGATTTAAGATGAGTATATTTAGAGGATTAGATGAACTGTAGTATCTATTTATGATTAATGTCTATTTTTCCATGGGATACAAAGTTTAAAAAATAGAACTGTTGTATTTAGCACTGGGAACTAAGCAAAACCTGATGAGCTCTTATTTTTAACCCATAAATGTTAGGTTTCTTTGCTTGCTCAGTATATGTACAATCATGCTCCTCTGAATAAAAAAAAAAAGCCAAAATGGTAAAGCAGACTTTTTCTAACATTTATGATCAGGAAAATACAAACCACAAGAAATCTGCTCGTACTTTTCCTTACCTAGTGGCTTAAGTTAGCTATAAAATCTAAGGTTGGTTTTGTGGTGGTGGTTTTGTTTTCGGCACACCCACCCCTAAACTAGAAGGTGGGAATCTACTTTTCTTACACTTTGGCATAGTCTACATTTTAGAACATCAGGTATATTTAAGAATACTCAGATTCCAGTAGGATCTGATGAGAAGAGGAGGAAGAGTCAATTAATGAAGAATTCTAGAGATGCTTTTTTAAAAATCTGGAAGCTACATAAAAAATAGCAATAGCTTCCATTTAGCTAGTTTGATATGTTACACTGATAAAGAGAAATAATCATCCAGACAAACAGAAATAGAAAATCGTAAGCCACCTACATTGATCATGATGTATAATAAAGTATTAATGTATTTCCTTTAAAAATAAAAATCAAAACCAACACGAAACACGAACCTGTCCTGTGTGATCGGGAAGTAACGCAGATAATCAATTCCATTTACTTTTATTCTTCCACTTCCATGTGCATAAACAATGGCTTCTGCTTTTGCAGTCTTTCTTTTACCTTTAAAAATATAAAATTCATATTAGGAAAAATCTTAAAGACCAGTACTGTGAGACAGGTGAAACTACCCTACAATTTGAATACCCAGAATATACAACACTCTTCCTAGGAAAGTTCTATAACTATTGCAAGCCAAACAAAGATAAAATAGGTAAACTGCACTACAACAGACATGATAAAGCTTATTGTGAGGTAATTTTGTTCTTCAATTCCATTTTAGAAACACTACAATGATTTTAAATTAGTTTCAACAACCAACTAAGTAATTCATATTCATTTACCTTACTTAAAAAAAAAAAACAACCAATTTACATAGTGTTCTTTTATAATCATTAAGAATATATCTAATAATATAACTTTTAGAAATATATGAATAATATGATGAAATATAATTGGTAGAAATGAAAGAAATATTCAGGAAAGGTCACATTTCTTTGAAAACACTATAGTTGTTAAAAATGACAAAGGAATGATATTAAAATTTTTGAGAGTTTTGCAAATATATTATTTAATAGATCAATTCTTAATAGTTGGACTATGTCAAATGTCTCTGAACATACAAAGGAAAATGTGAGTTGAGGACCCAAAGTTTTCACATGTTATATAGTTGTATCTGTCATGCAGATTCACTGAGCATTTTCATTTTTTGAGAAGAAACCTTTATTACATATATTTTATGGATTCTACCAGTATAAAATGTGAAAATAAAAAGATTTAATATAGATGTATAAAAATAAAAAGTGTTAATACGATTGCGTAGGTATGCATCCACATTTTTTCTTGAGACATTGTAAGGTTCAGTTTTTAAAAACTTCAACAATACATTACAAATTAGGAAATCCAATGTAGTGGCAGCAAAAATAAATAAATAAATGAATAAATAAATAAATACATAAATAGAAAAACCAAATGGATACCAGAGAGCAATAGCAAATAAAAATAATTGTAGTTTTTCAATCTTCACTAAATTTATTTTCTCTGCACGGAATGTCATTACCTTCACTTGTGCTAAAGGCCATTCCTTGCTCGTCATACTGCACAGGTTCAATCAGCTGTTTTTTTGATTGAATAGTTACACTTCTGCGAAACCTCTGCACGAATTCTTCCTCAGCAGCACCACACCGCAATGTCAATAACTTTTCCAGCAGCTGAATGAAGTGCATATGCTGCAGACAATAAAAATTCATTAGAAGATGCAAGTGTAATTGCATTTGCTAAATTTTTTCTATTTTTGCATACTTGATCTTTCCAATGTTGCTTTTCTTGATGAATTTTGACAGAATGACACTTCTGCATCTTCATGCTGCTTTTCAAACAGCATGCAGATGCATCACTTTTCCTGTGTATCTTTAGTGTGAAATCTTTTCTTTCAAGAAACAAAGAGATTTATCATTCAAAGAAAAATCAATTTCTCTGTATTATGATTAAGAAATTGAGATTTAAATTCATTTTCAAAAAGTATTTAGATCATCTTCAAGTGTAATTTCCACTCTTTTATTAGAACTGTATCAAGAGGAACTTTATAAATAATTTCCAGTAAGTTATGTATAGTAAAATGGAAAGAGTTTGATTTTGAGAAAATGTACCTCTTAAATTATATTTCATAATACATTTGGCAAATATATCTTTGGCTGTTCAAGCTGTGTTACTTTAATGTTTATGATTTCCTTTAAAACCGAACAATCAAGCTATTTAAAAATTCAAGAGATACTTGACTTAAAGGGCAACCTCTTGAAATAAATTATCCTTGCTCCTCTGTGCATTTTTTTTAATAGTTCTTGAACATGTGATTAGAAAGTAAACAACTTGGAATTAACCCCTTAAAATTAGAAGCCAGAATAATCATCCTAAAGTGTTTATGGAGAAGGAAACAACTACTACTTGAAATCTTTAGTTAATACGGATTGTGAAACCCAGTTTTCTTTATTTATGTTTTTTGCAACCGTAAAAATCATACTCATCTTAGTCACCGTTGCCTTTATAGTAAAGATCCGAGTTTAACAGTCTGAAATATTTAAAAGTCTCACCAGTAAGATTAATAGTAAAAGAACTGCTGCAAATACAGCTTTCTGTGATGTGATAATAACAAAAGGGAAGGCAATTTTCTAAGGGTCGACCACTTGGCCGCCTATGATGCCAGGCTGACAGAGCTCCATGTGTCCCCTCATCACTTGCTTAGGTGTTCTGTGCTTAGCTATTTTCTCAATTCCACCTCACACACTCTCAATGACTAGTGTTGTACCTACAAAGGGGCACCACAGGTAGGACACAGCCTGCTTGTGAACTAAGTTTAAAATTTAAGAAGCCAGTAACTACTATCGCCTCCCTCATCTTGATACCAGCCATAAATTTCAGGATTTCTTCTGATACCAACTACCCTAAATATGGAAGATTATAATATATAATACGTTTTGTTTTCATAGCTGCATTCCTATATTAAAGTCCTTGGGATATTTCCAAAGTGGAAAAAAAAAAGCCACCTGAGTTGTAAAAATCACATCCAGAAAACAGAGGAAACAATAAAATGATACATTAGTGAAGAAGCAAAGAGATTTTTCAGTTACATTAAAGTGTAGCAATACTAGCAGGTAGGATATTAGAAAATAACTCCAGATCTACCACTAACCAAATGCTTGACACTTTGTTTAAGCAAATGGCAACTTTTCCAAATCATTAATTTCTCTAATATGTTAAATGAGAAAAAGAGCAACTAAAGTACATGCATTAAAATCTATATGGTGGCCTGACTCTAATAATGTTAGCTGCTGCCATGGAAGAAAAAAATCCTTCTTGGAACAATTTGTGAAATTCATCTACACTCCAATCTTCGAAAGTAATTTACTTAGAACATCAAAAATATTTAAAACATCAAACTTCCTCTGATGATATTGGGATATAGTAGAACGTTTAACAAAATAAGAACACAGCGAAGACCTGAAGCAGGGGACACAAATTTTATAGAGTATGACATTTACCCAGAAAGTTGGTTAAAAACATGGATTCCTGGGTGACCCCCTAAGACTCAGGTCTGGGGTGAGGCTTAGGACACTGCAGTTTATAACCAGCATTCCAAGCAATTCCGATACAGGTGGCTTGCACATTCCAAGATGAAAACCACTGACCTTACAGACAGGGCACATAAGGTAAGGCAGGAAGCAGCACGTTGCATGAAGGTAACCATGTGCTGCATCCCTTTTCTACTTAACCTGTAATGGCTCCTTACACTTATCATTAGCTTGTAAAATTAGCTATGGCCTTTCTGAAAGAGATGAAAAATGACATCTGCTGCACTCCCCTAAAACAACTGGCAAAGGACGTGAGGGCACTTGTAAGAGGAGGATCTGGAAACTTAACAAGTCACCTTCCTGACCACAGATATGGTCCTCTCATGGCAGAAAGCAACAATGAATGTGTTTTAAAAAAAGGAAAAAAATTGCCTTAGGAACACCTGCCACTGAGGAACATTACTATTAGGATCCTAAATACAGCAATTGTCTGCATTCTTATGGCACAGGTCCCCTTAAATTAAAAAGATTAATTACTCACATCTTGATCTGACAGTTTTTCCACTAACATTTCTTCTAGTTCCTCCTTAATCAGCCATCTGCTGCCAATCAGGTCTCTGTTAAAATATCACATATATTCTCTTTTTAATTAACCACGCAATTAGTTATATCACAAAAGATCCCACATATAGTAGCAATTCATGATTTGAAAATAAGTTTTTACATTACATAGCAGTAATTTCATCCAAGTAAGCTATTTTTGCAAAATATTATTCCACTTCCTCAATCTACTTTCGAAAAGACACCTACTCTAGCAAATGTTTTGTTTAAAGAGTTAAATATGCCACTATGGAACTCATTTGAAATTAAAAGCTGCCAGATTTCATAAAGATTAAAATTTTGCCTATATAATTTA
The DNA here is from genome assembly GCF_000956105.1 of Propithecus coquereli. Classification (NCBI taxonomy): domain Eukaryota; kingdom Metazoa; phylum Chordata; class Mammalia; order Primates; family Indriidae; genus Propithecus; species Propithecus coquereli. Next base: position 6,519,573 of record NW_012155062.1, on the reverse strand, counting down.
TTTCAAAGGAGATGCCATAGACACAAAGTTAACCTGTCAGTGGACTAACGTAATAAAAGCTAGAAGTGCATTTACAACTTAAACAAGGTGTACTCAGAGATGTATGTCTTTTG
>NW_012155062.1:6514955-6518215 GCF_000956105.1 Propithecus coquereli | reverse complement strand
TCCCAATATATTTGTATTTATTCATTTAGAATTTATATATAACCTACTGTACTAATACCTAATGAACAGATAGGCATTTTAAAAGGATGAGCCAGACATGATATAAATAACCCCCTTTTCTGGTAATCATGATAGCTTCCAATATCATGAAATAACGTCAGAAGAAATACCCTGTTACTGATAGAGATGTCAATCCATATCTCAAATAGCCTTAATAATTTCAAGTTTGGGGGCGGCAACTTCTTGTGGGCTCGATTAGAGGCCATATTACATCATAATGTTGCTGATAAAGTTTGTTCTAAGAGGAGAAATGTCCCTTTGCCACTGTCACTGTATTTGCTAGTGCTTGCATTTTAGTACTATCTTCATTTTGCAACCTCTTTTCAGGGATCCATTTCTCTCACAGTGAAAAAGAATGCAAAAAAAAAAGAAAAAGAGAGAGAAGAAAAGAAAAGAAAGAAAGAGAAAGAAAAGAGGATGTAAAGGCAGAGCTTTTGGGTTTCTACAACATAAATATAGGTGAGAAAAGCTGAGATGATACTGAATGGGTAGGACTTCTCAATGAATAAAGATGTAAAAGTTCATTCCTTCTGGCTGGAAAGACTCATAAGAGTGTTTTTTGTTTTATTTTGTTTTTCATTAAGGGTAGTAGAATTGATAGTTTAAAAGAGAAAAGAAAAAGAAGAAAAGTAACACTTAGAAGTTACAAAACTGGGGATGAGCTAGACTCTAATAGTGGCCATGAGTATCTCACACTGAAAATGAATCCATCACTCTAGCTCAGTAGTTCCACAGGTCCAGTCCCCAGACCAGCAGCACCCCAGCCTAGACTGGTTGGAAAAGCAAATTCTCAGGCCCCTCTCCAGACTTGCTGATGAGGAACCTCTAAATGTGGGGTCCAGGGATCTGTTTTAACAATGTCTCTGAGTGATGCACATTGAAGCTTGAGAACTATGGAAAATCCAGTTCAACGCAATAGTAAAGGGCCAAAGTTAATTTAATCCTAGTATCCATATTAAGTGTAACTGTCCCTACAACTACATCCCAAGTATAAACCCATCACCTGTAGCAGCAGAGGAACGTATCTGACAATGTAAAACAAAAACCCAACCGTCCACCCTAAAGAAAAGTAAGAACTAACACGAACCATCCACATATAGAATATATACCTGTTACTCAGCTTAAAATGAAATTTACAATTTGTCTCCCAAGAATTGGTAAGCCTCATTGATTATGGTTTGGGTACTTTTACCTTATTTTTAAAGGCTAAAATACTGGGTTGTGACTCCAACTGGATAGTATATAGAAAATTTTCTATGCACCTCTGTTTCTATTAATAGAAAGCAATTCTCAAATGTTCTGAACGAGTAAAATAGAGACAGACCCCCTCAATGAATCCTCCCCACTTGTATGAAGTGGATCCACATGGGCAAACAGCATGTCAACGTGCACCTAGCACAGCCTCAGCAGGCCAGACGGCAGACACGCTGCTGCTAGCCCCGGGTGCTCTGGCCTGGGGAACTGCAGCAAGCTCTCAGCTGCCGGGGCCAGACTCCTAAGGTGTGGAGAGTGCAAAAGTCAGAGATGGTATATCTTTCAAATCTAGCTATGAATGTATGAACTTAAGAGAACACCAACAACAGTAATAAGACATCCTCTTCTGCTTATAAGGGCTTATTTAATTTTCTAGAATCACCAAAGCAACTATAATAACAATAATCGACCTGCCTTGTATGTAAGTTTTAGGTCAAAGTTCAGGCTGCTAAATTAACCATCATTTTCCAATGACTTTTGAGAGCAACTTTTACTATAAGTCCATATTTTGCTTCAAATATTCTTCCACTATGCCATTTCCTTCTAGTGTTAAATTTAGATTCATATTAATTTATAAACGATACAAGTAAAATAATCAGAAAAAATATGGAAGAGAAAATGACCCATGAAAAGTATGTCAGATTTTAAACATGGTAAATTCTATTTATTTAGAGCAAATGCTTACAATCTGATGATTGTAACCCATCAAATCACATAATGCTTGTTAAGCCCACTCCATACTTTTTTTTAAATAAGAAAATATATGTAAAGTATGTACTTAGCACAGTGCGTGACCTATAGTGATGGTCAAGAATGATAGCAGGGGTGAGGTATGGCTTTCAAGAGTCAAACAATCGAAACAATTTTACTGGTGCACCATTTCTATTTATTCTTCCTCTTTTGCATAATAAAACCACTCTTGAGCTTCTTGGTTAGTTAGAGACAACAGTTCTCTGGAAAGTAGATTCTATAGCTTCAACTCCCTGAAGAGATGTGTACTAATTTACATCAAAAAATTCTTGAGGGTATAAAATATGCCAGGAACTGTCAACATCACAGATTATCACTGGTAGCTTCTGGTATATTGTTAAGTTTCCACTTAATTTTTAAGGGACACTAGAGAATTAGTATGACCCCACCTACTCTAAGTTAATATACTGTATTTAATAGTGTAATTTTCAAATATGACAGGAATAACCCAGATGTGAAATGCTGAATCATTAATCACAGCTATGATTAATATTTCATAAAATCAAAGCAAGCCTATCCACCCCTCGTGTCATCAGATTTCCATAATGTATGAGTCAAATTTAGAAGGTACCTAATTTGAAAATACCAGATGCTCAGGTTGCAGAAAAGAAGTCCTTAAACTAAACCCTTCCAAGAGCATGAGCAGTCTGATTTTTAGTATCCTTTTAAAATATGTTTTGTTTACATTAATCATGTGGAAATTTCAATTTTAGGAAAGGTAAACAAGTAACATTTCATATGGGGGAGTTGGTATAGAGAAAGTCAATTGTATTTTGGTACACAAAATAAACAGTAACAAACTATTAATAATATTAATAGTCCTTGTCATCTTAGATACTAGTTCAGTAATAGTAAAGTAACTGACTTCAAATTTGTGTTTATTAAAGAAATCACAGAAAATCAATTTCTTAAGTCATCTTCTCAATTTTTTGGCCACTGGCATATACAAAATCAAGTTAAATAAGTACAAATATAATTCATTTAGTATTAACTAAGAGAGAGGTTTCTGTTACATATCTACAGTTCCAAGTGATATATATAGTTCTATGGCAGACCTCTGCTATTACTTTGTGAATATGACACGCTATATAGTTTATACATTGTGTAACGCTATTTAACATAAAAAGGAAATAGTCTTAGAGACAGGTCATATGAAAAAGGACTCTGGAGAAGTCCACACCCAGGAGTGATGATCT
>NW_012155062.1:6503823-6514905 GCF_000956105.1 Propithecus coquereli | reverse complement strand
ATAAGTCATGATATAATTTATAGTTTTCCCCTGTCAGTTCTCCTTAATTCTAATGTGGCCTCCTCAGAGAATCCAGCTGCAGAGTAAATAAAGCTGAAAATGCTTTTAATAATACTATTTCTCACTCAAACTAAAAGATGGTAGAGTAATTTCAATGAGAAGTTTATATCATACATCATTGCACTCTTAACTTTAACTGATTTTAAAATAACTCTACAACTTCACTTCGGTGAGGCTGGTTAAAAAACAACAACAACAAAAAACCCCTATATTTTCCTTAGAGTTTCACAAACAGGACAAAAAAATTTTCCTTAAGAAAAATCAGAATTTATATGGCAATATGAAGTTTAAACTTAGAGCATTACCCAGCATTTATGGTATTTATAGCTGAACTAATCTAATATTTAATATTTACATAATTAAGTCCCCACCATGTGGTTTGTGCCTTAAAGAGTTTTCTATTACATTTATTTTTCACTATTTGATTTCTTTCTGTTAATTTACTTTCTAACAAAGTCCGTGAATGTGTTCACTTGTTAAATTGCAATGAAAGTAGGAAAAAGTTTGCCAGTTTGTTAGGACTTATAAAAAGCAATAATCCAGCAATAGGGTTATCAATAAAATATAGTTTCCAGGCAATGAGTTTATAACAAGCAGAATAATGCAATGGTCTTCCCAATATTTTTCATTAAGCAGATAATTTTTTGAGGACTAATTCCCAATATATTTGTATTTATTCATTTAGAATTTATATATAACCTACTGTACTAATACCTAATGAACAGATAGGCATTTTAAAAGGATGAGCCAGACATGATATAAATAACCCCCTTTTCTGGTAATCATGATAGCTTCCAATATCATGAAATAACGTCAGAAGAAATACCCTGTTACTGATAGAGATGTCAATCCATATCTCAAATAGCCTTAATAATTTCAAGTTTGGGGGCGGCAACTTCTTGTGGGCTCGATTAGAGGCCATATTACATCATAATGTTGCTGATAAAGTTTGTTCTAAGAGGAGAAATGTCCCTTTGCCACTGTCACCGTATTTGCTAGTGCTTGCATTTTAGTACTATCTTCATTTTGCAACCTCTTTTCAGGGATCCATTTCTCTCACAGTGAAAAAGAATGTAAAAAAAAAAAAAGAGAGAGAAGAAAAGAAAAGAAAGAAAGAGAAAGAAAAGAGGATGTAAAGGCAGAGCTTTTGGGTTTCTACAACATAAATATAGGTGAGAAAAGCTGAGATGATACTGAATGGGTAGGACTTCTCAATGAATAAAGATGTAAAAGTTCATTCCTTCTGGCTGGAAAGACTCATAAGAGTGTTTTTTGTTTTATTTTGTTTTTCATTAAGGGTAGTAGAATTGATAGTTTAAAAGAGAAAAGAAAAAGAAGAAAAGTAACACTTAGAAGTTACAAAACTGGGGATGAGCTAGACTCTAATAGTGGCCATGAGTATCTCACACTGAAAATGAATCCATCACTCTAGCTCAGTAGTTCCACAGGTCCAGTCCCCAGACCAGCAGCACCCCAGCCTAGACTGGTTGGAAAAGCAAATTCTCAGGCCCCTCTCCAGACTTGCTGATGAGGAACCTCTAAATGTGGGGTCCAGGGATCTGTTTTAACAATGTCTCTGAGTGATGCACATTGAAGCTTGAGAACTATGGAAAATCTAGTTCAACGCAATAGTAAAGGGCCAAAGTTAATTTAATCCTAGTATCCATATTAAGTGTAACTGTCCCTACAACTACATCCCAAGTATAAACCCATCACCTGTAGCAGCAGAGGAACGTATCTGACAATGTAAAACAAAAACCCAACCGTCCACCCTAAAGAAAAGTAAGAACTAACACGAACCATCCACATATAGAATATATACCTGTTACTCAGCTTAAAATGAAATTTACAATTTGTCTCCCAAGAATTGGTAAGCCTCATTGATTATGGTTTGGGTACTTTTACCTTATTTTTAAAGGCTAAAATACTGGGTTGTGACTCCAACTGGATAGTATATAGAAAATTTTCTATGCACCTCTGTTTCTATTAATAGAAAGCAATTCTCAAATGTTCTGAACGAGTAAAATAGAGACAGACCCCCTCAATGAATCCTCCCCACTTGTATGAAGTGGATCCACATGGGCAAACAGCATGTCAACGTGCACCTAGCACAGCCTCAGCAGGCCAGACGGCAGACACGCTGCTGCTAGCCCCGGGTGCTCTGGCCTGGGGAACTGCAGCAAGCGCTCAGCTGCCGGGGCCAGACTCCTAAGGTGTGGAGAGTGCAAAAGTCAGAGATGGTATATCTTTCAAATCTAGCTATGAATGTATGAACTTAAGAGAACACCAACAACAGTAATAAGACATCCTCTTCTGCTTATAAGGGCTTATTTAATTTTCTAGAATCACCAAAGCAACTATAATAACAATAATCGACCTGCCTTGTATGTAAGTTTTAGGTCAAAGTTCAGGCTGCTAAATTAACCATCATTTTCCAATGACTTTTGAGAGCAACTTTTACTATAAGTCCATATTTTGCTTCAAATATTCTTCCACTATGCCATTTCCTTCTAGTGTTAAATTTAGATTCATATTAATTTATAAACGATACAAGTAAAATAATCAGAAAAAATATGGAAGAGAAAATGACCCATGAAAAGTATGTCAGATTTTAAACATGGTAAATTCTATTTATTTAGAGCAAATGCTTACAATCTGATGATTGTAACCCATCAAATCACATAATGCTTGTTAAGCCCACTCCATACTTTTTTTTAAATAAGAAAATATATGTAAAGTATGTACTTAGCACAGTGCGTGACCTATAGTGATGGTCAAGAATGATAGCAGGGGTGAGGTATGGCTTTCAAGAGTCAAACAATCGAAACAATTTTACTGGTGCACCATTTCTATTTATTCTTCCTCTTTTGCATAATAAAACCACTCTTGAGCTTCTTGGTTAGTTAGAGACAACAGTTCTCTGGAAAGTAGATTCTATAGCTTCAACTCCCTGAAGAGATGTGTACTAATTTACATCAAAAAATTCTTGAGGGTATAAAATATGCCAGGAACTGTCAACATCACAGATTATCACTGGTAGCTTCTGGTATATTGTTAAGTTTCCACTTAATTTTTAAGGGACACTAGAGAATTAGTATGACCCCACCTACTCTAAGTTAATATACTGTATTTAATAGTGTAATTTTCAAATATGACAGGAATAACCCAGATGTGAAATGCTGAATCATTAATCACAGCTATGATTAATATTTCATAAAATCAAAGCAAGCCTATCCACCCCTCGTGTCATCAGATTTCCATAATGTATGAGTCAAATTTAGAAGGTACCTAATTTGAAAATACCAGATGCTCAGGTTGCAGAAAAGAAGTCCTTAAACTAAACCCTTCCAAGAGCATGAGCAGTCTGATTTTTAGTATCCTTTTAAAATATGTTTTGTTTACATTAATCATGTGGAAATTTCAATTTTAGGAAAGGTAAACAAGTAACATTTCATATGGGGGAGTTGGTATAGAGAAAGTCAATTGTATTTTGGTACACAAAATAAACAGTAACAAACTATTAATAATATTAATAGTCCTTGTCATCTTAGATACTAGTTCAGTAATAGTAAAGTAACTGACTTCAAATTTGTGTTTATTAAAGAAATCACAGAAAATCAATTTCTTAAGTCATCTTCTCAATTTTTTGGCCACTGGCATATACAAAATCAAGTTAAATAAGTACAAATATAATTCATTTAGTATTAACTAAGAGAGAGGTTTCTGTTACATATCTACAGTTCCAAGTGATATATATAGTTCTATGGCAGACCTCTGCTATTACTTTGTGAATATGACACGCTATATAGTTTATACATTGTGTAACGCTATTTAACATAAAAAGGAAATAGTCTTAGAGACAGGTCATATGAAAAAGGACTCTGGAGAAGTCCACACCCAGGAGTGATGATCTGAAAGTGTTTTTTTTAACACAGAAACCCTATATTCTTACTACGCAAATTAAAGTCCCATCGTATATTATACGATTACAAAAGAAGTAATCTGATTAAAATCAACATAGAGACAATAATAAGTTGAATCTATCTTTAAAAAATTAATTTTCCTAATTGGTATACTTAGAGCATACCAGATATACAATGGTAATTATTCATATGGGTAGAAAATGTACATTAAAGATACCTCTGGAACAGCAATTTCTACTGCTGAATTAATTACTAAATTAACTCCTGTCCAGAAAAGTCTTAAAATAGCATGCAGATATATTTCAGCACTAGTTTGTAGCTTTTTAAAAATAAGCACTTTACATAGCTGTAAAGTAGTTATTTAACAATACCTCACTGTGAGAAGGGTCACTATTTTAATTCCATTTTTAAAGATAAGAGCCCTACATCCAAGAGTTTTAAATATTCCCCACAGGTCACAAAGAGGATCTAGAAGCATCTAAACTAAGTAAGAATTTTGTGATACTCAGTCCCCAGGGCTTTTGCTTATTGAGTCTGGAATTGTCACATAATGAAGCAGCACTCTGGGGCTGCTGTCCTCGTGCTCTGAGAACTCAGGTTATTTAAGTCATTTAAAATGAGCTGGGGAATCTCTAAATAAGCCAGGAGCTTCTTTCACAAGGCAAATGAATCCTGTTTATGCATAAGTTATAAGGATTAGAATTACCTAGTTTTCTTCCACATTTTAAACTTATTTTTCTATTTTTTTTTTTTTGGTGTAAATTTCATCTGTGGCCATGTAGTTCTTTCAATTTAAAGAAATATTTTGAAAATACTCCATTATTTACTGTAAAACTAGTCCTAAAATATAAATGAAGTTTCCGTATGATGCTAAATTTCCAGTGCAGTTTTTAGAGCTGCATACCTCCCTTATCTTAAAGATTGGGGTAAAGGTAGCTTTTGTAAAATTTTGATAAATGCTTAAGGTATTGGGGCTGATACCAGTCCTAAAACTGGGAAGACTTTATTAACCTTTATTGAGAAAAATTGTTTAAGATGAGTAATGCCTATGGTGACAATTACAGAGTGTTTTCAATATTCTGTACTGCAGCCTTTCCCAAGACCTGGTTTCATGGGACATTAAAATGTGTTCTGGGTAAAAAGATTCTGGGTTTACTCCATTTGAGCAGCAGAAGGTTAAAGCAGTACATTTACTTATGGACTTCACAGAGTTTTGATCCTGCTAAGTTTCACTGCATTAGAGTTCCCTAGTACAGAATATGCAACATTCCCAAACTAGAGTCACTTCAAAGCCCCTTTCCTTTTTTTCTTATTTTTCTTATTTATTTATTTTTTTAAAGCTCCTTTCTTGGAAAATATTTCATTACCTGTGTTCTGCAGAAAGCACTTTGGGAAAAGCTGCATTACAGACATGCCTTGACTTGATGAATCATGTTTTACAAAAGGGTTCCCACTTCAGAGTCAAACAATCACCTCCCATAATGAGTTTTAAATGATTTTCAAAAACTTACTTTCAGTGAGTGAATTTTACTTTTTTCAGAAACATATGTAATGGTACAAACAGTAAACCTGAATTTACATTTTTCTTAAAATTAAAAGACCTATACGAGCTGAACCATGACTACCAAGATTACAAATGTCTTGCTCATGAATGCAGCCCACTGTTCCTTTGCCACCAACTTGGTGGTCCTGGACAGGCTCAGGCTGCTGCAGGCAGGGTTACTGCCATGGATCCAAGGAGAAGCCCACCCTCTGGCCTAGTCCCTTCTGTACTCCCCTTAACTGTGCACAGGGGGTCTTCTGCCTAGTCTAGACCTAGGCTAGTCACATTGTACAGCATTTCCTTTTTGTAATGATATCTATATTCTCTTTAACAGTCTTCTCTTTCCTTACACTTTTGCTCAGTTGTTTCGGGAAACTTCTTTTACTCTTTCTCTCTTTCTTCCTTCTGCCCCAGAAACCTAAATGAAGCCCTAAATCACATCTGAAAAGCATACAAGTTCCACTGTTTAAATGTATTAAGGAAATGGGAAGCCACACACTCTGGGTGGAATCAGCCAGCCGAGCCAGCACCATCAAGCAGGGAATCCTTTTTACATACTCAGCGACGCTCTGTGAAAAGTCAGGAAGTCTCTTATTTCTTCTTACTTAAACTAGTTTTTATTATTTAAATTATTTGTTATTACTGTTTTATACTTTTTTTTCATTATATATGTACATCTTCTTAGCGATGCTATAAAATAAATGGATTTTTATTGACTTTCCCAGGAAGCTGAAGACAGGTGGATCATTATATCCATAGGAAAATGGGAATCCCAACTGACCTGCAAATGAACCTCTGGAGTGTGATGCATTTATAAAGAGTGAGAACCCCAGGGATCGGCATGGATCCCTTTGCTTTATACTTTCTTATAATCCTTCTGAATAGGGACAATAAATTGCATCTTTCAGCTCATTACTCTTTTTCCTCAAAATCCTCCTCACTTCTCCACAAAAATTGGAGGGACTAACCATAGGTCAATTGGAAACCGTAGTCATTAAAGCATTATAAACTGTCCCCAACTGTAGGCTGCATTGGGACTGTATTTCATTAGTTGCTAGGAAATAATATAGAGACTTAATATGCAAACAGACACCAAATACTAAAAAGAAGATTTAGCATCATCACAGAAGATAGAAAAGGTTAATCGACATCAGAAGGGTCTCCTCACACAACTGCACACAGGCTCTAGATCTGTTTTCTTGTCAAAAAGCTTGGCCAATGGTGGCTGGGCCTCACCCAATTACAATTGGTCAACGATGTGGGAAAAACAGTTTGGCTTAGTGTCAGTTATCCTGTCATATGGGGAAAATAATTATATCAACAAAAATAAATAGTAGCAACAAGGATTCATTTCCAAGTCTTTAAAGCCTGCCACAGGCTTCAAGGGGTTACTTCCCATACCGCGGTGGGGGACAGCAGTAGCGAGATCACCAAGGAGAGAAGGGGACAGCTATCCCCCCATCACCAAGGGAAGGCAGAACAAAGGAGAGAGCAAACATACTAAGGGCTCCAAGTTTCACAGCTGGACTTTACAGGCAGTGCCCGACAACTACAAAAGCGTTTCTGTAAGTTGAACAGTGACGATTTAGTCACTATTTCAAAGTAACAGGATCTTGGGCAGATGCTGGATGACGGTGATTTGTGTCACCTAGAAAATGAGACTGGTGTGACTATAGTTGTAATTGACAACATTTGCTGTACATGATGCTGAAATACATACATGAGGCATATATTTAGGAATTACTGAGTTGAACTGAGACATAAAAGCCCAAAGAACCCTTTAATATGTAACAAAACATATTACTCAAAAAGAAAGAATGTTTATTAATCAGATATAATTTGACCTTTTAGCCATAGAGTATGATAAAATCTTACCTACTGAGAAACTAATCAGTTTCTTGAGCAATACCTTTTAAAACATATAAACTAAAAAAATAAAGTTAGGCCTCCTATACAATGTATAATTTCTTCATTATGATGGAATGCAACAAAATATCTTGCCCTTGGGTTGCTCAGTTTCAGCCAAAACAAATGCAAATGGCTTGTCAGATGACAGCTGTTTGATAAGGCTCTTCTACAAGACCTGCATGCTTTACTTTTTTCCGTGAAACTTGGGATGAAAGGCAGAAGGCAGGAAGAGAATTAATGTAGCATACAGTCTAAAGGCAATGCTACAACCGTGATTAAGTAGAAAAGTTAAAAGGCACAGATTTTCCACAGCTTCGCTGCGTGCAACCCATCCGTGTAACAAGTTGACAGGCCTAGCGCATCAGCTCCATCATCCCCTCCGACAGCTAAAACGCAGCATTGCATCCCTTTTCAGAGAAAATTTGCGTCTGCACCATGAAGCGTTGTACATTATTTCTTAGCACTGCAGGGGGCTCAAGTCCATATGGAACCTTCACAAATATTACCACAGATCAAACCAGCGGCGTTTGGAGGCAGATTTGACATACCTATTTAAATGAACAGCAGGGGTCCTCGGGCAGCCTCAGGCTGTGCGGGAGAGAACCTCCGCGGCAGCCTGAGCCTCAGCTCCATTACTCAGCAAAGACACACTCTACATTTATCATTCATTTCATTTCTGCCAGGGCAAGAAGCTCATTTGCCCAAGGTCAACAAAAAGCGAAAAGAAGGTTTTCTTTTTTTTCCTCAAGAAATAAATGTACCTGACAAGTGGGGATTTTGTCCTTTGGGTTTGTGGAACACAAATAAATACCAGATAATTCTAAAAAGCAGAGTAAATGTGTGCATTGATTTAAGCCTGTGGATGGGAGACACCCCATAAATATTTCTGAAACTTATTAAAAAAATATAATGAATAAAATAGAACTTGACATCATGTTCTAAAAATAAAAAAGATACTGGCATACAGCCTTTTTCAAAAATAGTAATTCTGGGGAACACTCCCAAATGTGCACACTATCAAACACTGATAGGTCTGAAAACAAAACTGTTCACAATACATTCAAATGCAGTTGGAAGTCAAAATGTAACAATCATTTCTTAGGCTGTTTTTGGGCCCAAATTCTAGAATCATACACCACGTTAACCTGTGAAAAGCAAAAATTGTATATAAATATCAAAAGCGAAGTAGAGAGAACTATTTGACTCTCTCAGGGTAAATGCCTCCACAGCCCCTGACAACACCATGCACTTGGCCTTGTTCCCTACCTTGGAAGCAGTTATAGTTACATGCACCATTATTGAGTTGAACATTTATCTCCTAACATGATTTTAATTTGTAGGTAAAAGCATTTTAAGGACAAACCATTCTGATATAAATTTCATAAAGTTTACCTTTAGGAAAAAAGTGAATTAATAAAATATAAAGCCTTTCATCAACATACTCTTTCCCCTAGAAGTCTCATTTTTGAGCATTATAAAATACGAGGTAAATTCTGAAACTGAGAAAAGTCTCCAGTATAATTAGTTTTGTAGCTTACAGTTCATATTATTTATCATAAATGTAACATACTTACATGCATTAATGAATAATATGATTGTTTGCCAGTATAGAAGAGAAAATGAAATGGACGGCCATCTTCTCCCCACTGGATTGCTAATAAAAAGCCAGATGAAAACAAATAAAAATACATACAGAGACAGACCAAATAGTTGTATTTAACTGCAGTTATGAGACACACTTATAATTCTGATTAACTTTTAAAATAACAAAAAAATCATTAATATTTAGGATTTAATATTTAGTTTAGCATATTCAATACACAAATATTTAAGATATTTAATATTTCATACCCATTAAAACAATGTTTATGTTTAATAAAATATTCCTAAATATTTCTCCATGAGCATTTTTGTAATTTATTTCATGGAAAAACTCATAAAATCGCCAAAATCATCTTGTTACAACAAAAAAATTAGGTTTAGCTATAAACACAATGTCCTATATTCTTAAAAAGGAAAACTGACAGAGTCAATAATGCAGTATATTCAGAGAATTCAAAACAGGCAAACGTAACAAAGAAAAGCACTACAGAACATGTTTTTCTATGCCACATTATTTGTTTCAACCCTGTGGTCATCTACCTCTGAGAGTTTAAAATGTCTGCAACAGAAGGGCCCTCAAAAAGGTGTTCCGTGTAATTCCTTTTCAAATACAGATGGCCATTCACATCTAACAACCACCAAATAAACTGAGAAATGGAGTCACTCTAGTAAATAAGCCAAATGCTAACTCCATATCCTTTGTCCATACTATTTCTATTGTTTCTCTGTTAACTATTTGTAGGAACTCTTGTACATTAAAGATTATTATACTCTTTGGTCCATTCCATAGTTGTAACTATTTTCTCCCAGTCTGTCACTTACCTTTCACTTTTGTTTATGACATCTTTCATACTCAAGAAGTTTAGAATATGTATATAGTCTAATCTGTCACTTTTCCTCTACAGCATGTTTCTCAACTGTTTTTTCATTATTGATCCCACTAAGAAAGCCTTTTTTAGGCATTTTTTCTCTAAATGCCACCTTCCCCATTAAATTTTAATACCACAGATATACTAATACAACGTATCTGCTGACGTATACTGTGGACCTGCGAAGGGCCACAGACCACTGTAACAACTAGGTTTCCTCACTCCCTCTGAACCAACCTCTATCCCTACTGAGAAAGCATGCTTTAAGGCTTTGGGCTCTCTATAACTATTTTCCTACATTTTCTTCTGGAATTTTTATAAGTTCATGTTTACGTATTTACTCTATCTGGAGTTTATGTTTGTGAGGCAGAAATCCAAGTATTATTTTGTCCAGCAAAGACTCTTTATCCTTCTACAGTTTTTTGAATAGTATACGCGTTTCTGTTGAAATACTACTTACATTGTTTGTGGGATATCTTTCTTTTCTAAGGATAATTAGCATTAGACAGGCCACTTTAAGTGAATAAGCTTAAAAATGAAGACCAAAATTTCATAATAAGTGGTGAAAAAAAAGTCTTGATTGGGCAGTTAGCTTGAAAGATAAAAACAGATTCTTATTTACCAATGGCTTATGGATGATTTAAATACTTTTCCAACATCATTTTCATAAACTTCATTTCACGGAGAGATGTTTGAGTTGGGTCTCATATCCTGGAACTGATTTCATTATGTATGTGTACACACACACACACACACACACACACACACAGGGTTTCATTGAATCTACAGTATCACAGATTTAAAGGTGCCCCATCATGTACTTTACATAACACACACACAAAAAAAGCTGTCAAACTATGGCAAATATTACAGTTTACAATAATTGTAAAGTGTGCCCTGCTGTCAAAGATGTTAAAATTTGAAAAAACATGTCCTAGAATTCACAAAATATGGCATAAGCATAAGCTGCCGCTGAATATACCCCTCTGTCCAATCGCCCGTCTACTCCGCGCCGCTACTGCCATTTAACCAGCAGAGCTTTTTGCCTCATTTTGATACCAGGTACGGTAAGCTCCCTTCATTATTCCTTTTAAAATTTCTTGTTGCTCCTTGCACAACTGAACTTGACAAGTTTCCCACAAAAGTTGTACAAAGACTTTAGCTGAAATAATATTAA
>NW_012155062.1:6482562-6503773 GCF_000956105.1 Propithecus coquereli | reverse complement strand
ATGGCCTGGGATCTGGCAGTGCATTTAAGCACAGTGCTGCTCTTTAGAGAGCTTGTTCTTAGGATGGACCTTCTCTGCCCACCCACACAGTAAATGTGATGGATCAGATTCAGCCCTTGAAAAGAGGGGCCTATAATTGTCCTATGTTTTCTTTTTTCCTTGACCAGACTTGCCAGAAATTGACTGATTTTATGAGCCTTTGAAGTGAATTTGGAAGGTCTCAAGCTGAAATAATATTAAATTTATTGATAATTTTAAAAATAGCAGCTTTGAAGTACTGTCTTCCCTTAAAGGAGTATGGAATCTTTTTTCTAACCATTCCAATTTTCACTTATAATCTTTGATCTTTAACTTTCATAATTTCCTATATAAATCTCTTACATATTTGGCAAGTTTTATTTGTAAGTATTTTAGTTTTTGTTGGTCGTGATATTGCCCCCCATTTGGTTATCTATAAAATTAACTTTACGCAGGTAATATGTACTTCATATAAAGATTATATATTAGAATTCCTTTGCCAGAGGCAAGGTGAGAATTTATTGTTCAGGACTCTTTCTGTACATTTACACACGTATACCTGCGTGAAATAGACAGTATTGTTTGTGTGGTTCTTTTAAATACGTAAATGGTATTAAACTGTATTATACTACATACTATACCACTTGTTTTCCCACCCAACAGTGTCACACTTGTGCTAATATTATACAACTAGATCGCACTCTTTTTACCACTTGTATATTAGTCCATGGTATGATTCTGACAGTTTATTTAGCTACCCTATGATGAACATTTAGATTGTTTCCAATTTTTTGCTGACACATAGTATTCACAATTTCCAACCTGATGGGTGATAACGGTCGCTCATTGTTTTATGGGACATTATTTCTGATCTCTGATATTTTCAAATGTTTACTGGCTATTTTAATTTTCTTCATTTATGAATTGCTTACTTTTCTATTTAGCTGGTTTTCTCTCTTTTTTTTTTTTTTGAGACAGGGTCTTGCTCTGTTGCACAAGCTGGTATGCAGTGGTGTGATCACAGCTCACTGCAACCTTGAATTCCTGGGCTCGAGAGATCCTCCTGCCTCAGTCTCCTGAGTAGCTAGGACTACAGGACTGCCACCATGCCTGGCTAGTTTTTTCATTTTTGTAGAGTCGAGGTCTTCTCTGTTGCCCAGATTGGTCCTGAACTCCTGGCCTCAAGCCTTCTGCCTTGGCCTCCCAGAGTGCTGGGATTACAGGTATGAGCCACCATACCTGGCCTAAGTTGTTTTTCTTATTAATTTGTAAGTAATTTATTCTACATATCAGGCCTATGTCATGTTTCAAATTTTCTAGTGTCTTTTTGTCAAAAAGAAGTTTTTAGTTTCAAAATAGATAATTTATCATCTTAGTCCTTTGCTTTATTTGTGATGTAAGGGCATAATTTCAGTAATTTTAAAAATACTGAAAGCTGTATATTTATTCTTTTATTAGCCACCTTCCCTACATTCTGTTCTAGAATTTGAATTTAATTCCAAAAACACACAATGGTTTTTTTTAAGTCTTGACTTAACTCTAGATACAATCTATTTTTTCAACATTCTATAAAATAAATTAAGAAACAGGAGGTACACACAAGTATATATTTATGTACATGACTGTATGTATATGTAGGTAAATATTTGTACAGCAGGGATTGTAAAGCAGTTCTTGTCTGCCAAAATACATAAAGGCAGAGAAAGACTGCAATGCCCTGGTTACCAATAAGACCACCATGTCATTTCTATCATTACACTCCATTCCACACTGATTTCTTTGTGGGTGGATTTGGCCACCATAATGCCACCAACTGGCAGGATGCTCATATGACCTCCGCATGAGCAGCGTTTCACCCTTTATCTCTATTGTGGCGTGATTTTATAAAAGGGTATCACTACAAAGAAATTCAGAACAATTCAAATGTTTTGAATTCAGGTACTGAAATAATGATATTCTACTAAGATCGAATATATTATAGTTTATGGTTTTCCATTTTTTAAGTGGAAAGATTAATTTTTTTTCTAAGTGGAAAGATTATTATTCATAACATCTATGAATAATCATTGATTTTCCTAACTTCTTTGGGTTTTTAAATTCATATTTTTTGTCTTTATTATCCACACTTTTGTTTATTATGCTGGTTAAAACTTCCAAAACAACAATGCTGAATAACAGAAGTGAGTATAGGCATACCTGTCTTATTCCTGAACTTAATGAAATCTAATGATACTTTTTTTTAATTTGATGTTTCTGTTTCTCATGATAGTCTTTAAGAAAATTTCCTTTTATTTCTAGTTTAAGTGCTTTTAACAACAACAAAAAAGGGAATGCTCAATTTTGTTAACTAACTTTATTTTTTATCTATTTCCCTTGACTCAATTAACACAGAGAAGTACATTAATAAATTCCCTAATGTTAAACCATCCTTACATTTCTGGGGAGAAAAAAGGTCCTCTGGTACCTTTTCTTAATACAATGCTTTGCTTGGTTTCCTAGCATTTTATTTAGTGAGAATAGATTATAGGTTTCTTTTTTTAATGCAATTTGTGTCCAGATTTGATAACTGTGTGAGCCTTTGAAGTGAATTTGGAAGGTCTCATTCTTTTTTTCTGCTCTGCAACAGTTTGCAAAAGTTACCTGCTTCTTCGAGGTAGGCTAGAACTCACTGACAACCTCTGGGCCTGTGCCTCTTTCACTAGATCTTTGATGACCTTTGACTTCCTCTCCAGCTTTTAGTTTAACCAGTGTTCTCCTGATTCAGAGAACTGTGGCAACTACTACTCTCAAACTATCTGTTTGAGAGTCAGTAGAGTCTGGTGGTCACATATACATGCTCTAGAGTCACAACTGCATGGGCTTCTCTACATTCTGGCTCAGCTACTTCCTGGCTGTGTGTCCTTGGTACGGTTAAACTCAGTGGGCTTTAATTTCCACATCTGTAAAATGGGGAAAATGTCCATGTAGTGATACTGTTGTGAAGACTGTGAGTTAATACATGTGAAGCACTTTAGAACTCTGCCTGGCCTACTCTAAGTTTCAATAAATGCCATCTATTATTTGGGAGATTCTTCCGAATAGAGTTAGAATAAAGTTACCTGTAACAATCTTACACTTTAAAATTATCCTCCGAATGTCATTATTTAAAATTCTTAATATCGTCCTATGTTTTCTTTTTTCCTTGACCAGACTTGCCAGAAATTGACTGATTTTATTGGTTTTTTCAAAGAACTACTTGGTTTTATTTATCATGCCTCTTCTTTTAAATTTCTTTACTATGTTCATCAATTTAGTTTTTCTTTTTCTGGCTTCCTAAACTGAATACTTAATTCATTTATTTTCAGTCTTCTTTAATTACTAATAAATATATGTTTTTCTCTGCATAATACAATGTCCATATCCCATAGGCTTTGATAGGAACTGCTCTCATTGTCGTGCATTTCTAAATAGTCTGTAATTTCAATTCTGATTTCCTCTTTAACCCAACAGTGATACAGTCCTATTGATTTTAAGTCAGAAAAATCTAATCGATATCATTTTTACTATTTGAAATTTGTTAGGTTTTCCCTATGACCTATTACAACATAATCATATTACTATTCCATAGGTATCTGCATAGAAAATATATTCTTTGTATTTGTATCTGTAGCTATAAAATCATGCTGCATTATTCAAATTCTTTATAGCCATAGTTAACAGCTTTTGTTTTAAACATTTCAATGCTAAGTATTTGGTGCAAAAGGGTTCATAGGCATCAAATTCAATTAATGGAAATTAGGTTTTATCAATATAAGTTAACATTCTTGTCTCACTGAACCATTCCCCATCTTCCTTGAATTCCATTTTGTCTAATATCAGGTGCTACTCCTTTCCCCTATCATCAACCCAGTATATATCTTTGTTTTTCTGAATATTTTTATCACTTGCTTTAAACAGTACAGAGCAGGATTTTTATGTTAACTTAATCTAGAAGCTTTCATCTTTTAATAAGGAAAGTGGTAGTATATTACTACAAGTGCTATTAATATAATCTATCCAAATCTAAAATTTGCTGGGTTTTTTTGTTTTTGTTTTTTTTTTTTGAGACATAGTCTCTGTTGCCTGGGCTAGAGTGCCCTGGTGTCATTGTAGCTCACAGCAACCTCAAACTTCTGGGCTCAGTGATCCTCCTGCCTCAGCCTTCCAAATATCTGCGATTACAGGCATTCACCACCACGCCCGGCTAAATTTTAAAAACTTTTTTGTAGAGACTGGGTCTTGCTATTGCCCAGACTGGTCCTGAACTCCTGGGCTCAAGTGATTCTCCTGCGTTGGCCTTCCAAAGTGCTAAGACGACAAATGAGAGCCACTGCGCCTAGCCTGATTTTTTTTTAATACACAAAAAAACAGTTTGTCCTGTACTTTTTAAATTAACTGACAACTACTACCAGTCCACATTGAGGCTTCTAATGTACAGTAAATATATTATTCAATTTTCTGGCAAACTTAAAGCATATTTGTGTCTTCTTTCAGATTTGTTTTTATACATTTAAAAGATAAAGAGAAAATCTTAAAAGAAACCAGACTTGATTAGAATGATGGCCAATTGCTCATCAGAAACAATGCAAGATTATACAATGGAATTACATCATTAAAGTTCTGAAAGAACAAAAAGAAAATCTAAGTCAGTGAAAATACGCTTTCAAAATGAAGAGAAATTAAAATTTTCCACATAAACAGAGTTGAATTAGTCACTAGTATATCTGTACCAAACTCTTCCTTTTAAAAAGGCATATTAGAATGCAAACAATTAGTGTGACATTACTATATGCATGAACTCTAACCTGATCTAATTTTAATGCCATTTATACCATTTAATAGTATAAAATAGTTTACAAACCCCAACTATTCATTATTAGCTACAAAATATTTTTCACCTACTTGGAGGGTATCTATAGTATGTGAGCAATGCTGTAACCTAATGTTGTAATAAAGGAAAAACTGTTTATTTCATTCTTGAACAACCTTACCTCTTTGTTTTGGAAAAATCTTCTCAGGATGCTGTAAAATAAATTTAAAAATGCATTAGATAATTACTGTAACATATAAAACTAAGTGAAATTTTTAAAAATAGTAATTAAGATAACTACCTTCATTATGGGCCTGGCTCGTTTCTCAAACAAGCCACTTGGAAAAAGGTAAGCAATGGCTCTCTGAAAATACACACAAAGGTTAATTAACAACTGTTACAAAAAACAAGTTAAGGTTATAATTAACAGTTATTGAATGCTTACCATATATATCAGACATTAGAGTTTCACATGCATTATCTCATTTCATAATCTTTTAAAGGGGATAATAAAATTATAATACTACACACACACATACCCCAAAAAGAAAAAAATTGTAACTATCAAACTGATTATGGACAATTTTCAAGCGTCAGCTTTAAACATGTCACTCCTTGAATGTGATATACCACAAATAATCTCTCTTTTACTTTTAAAGGAAAACTAGAGGTGCTCCTGCACAACTTCTGTGGTAATGTGCTCAAGAGCGATCGTTGCGACTCCCAGTTGGTCGTGCAAATATCAAAGAGCAGGCTCTAAGTCTCACCCCCACTAGGACACCCCTGATGTTTTTAGATGCTCTTTCAACTTTTCCCAGAGTTTTTAAACTATACTCTTTTCAAACAAGTTCTCAGCGTCTGTTTTTCAATAGGGATGCTATCGGCATTTTGGGCATGACAGCTCTGGCATAGGCACCCTTCCTCCATAGTGCAGGTCATTTAACATTCCTGGCTCTTTTCCAACCCAGCCAGTAATACCCCAGTGCTTGTGACAAATCTCACACCTAGGCCATTCCAAATGCCCCCACTTCCTAGGGAGCAGCACTGGCTCCAACTTGAGAATAACTGCTTAAGCCTTCATAGTGCCTTCTCCAACACCCCTCCTCACAATGAATGACAACAACAAAATGTGCACTTTCCTTCTCGCTGAATAGTGTCAGATGAAAAGTCTATGGCCTGGGATCTGGCAGTGCATTTAAGCACAGTGCTGCTCTTTAGAGAGCTTGTTCTTAGGATGGACCTTCTCTGCCCACCCACACAGTAAATGTGATGGATCAGATTCAGCCCTTGAAAAGAGGGGCCTATAATTTGGGAGTATAAATTCAATTATACTAGGAAGCTTACTTGTGTCTACGGGTCAAACTTTAGTCTTTCATTCAGACACTTAGATCAAACATCAGCATGCTCATTTAATAAACTTTTTTTTTTTTTTTAAACCAGGCCTTCCCTACTTCCTTCATTGTAGGAGAAAAGGTACAGTTTTTAATAAGTGATACTGAGACAACTGACTGCCATTTGGAAAAAGATAAAACTGGATCCAAACCTCACACCATATAGCAGAGTAAACTGCACACAAGTCAGAGAGCTAAATATACAAAATAAAACCAAACAAGGGCTATCATACAACATGGGTGAATTCCTTTATGACCAAGATATGAGAAAGTATTTAACTATAATTCAAAATTCAGAAGCAATTTAAAAAAAGGATTGATCAATTAAACTACATAAAAAAACAAAAAGAAAAATATGGCTCAAATGTACTCACAGTAAGAGAAGTGCAATTTAAACTACTTGAGAACATTTCTTATCTAACAAGCCCTAGCAGAAGTTCAAAACTTTGACAGCACACTGTTAGTGAGGCTATAAAGAAACACTCTGCCACATTGCTGGTGGGAGTGCCAAATGCTACAACCTCTTTCAGTGGGAAGTTTGGCGCTCTCTAACAGAACTACATATACATTTCCCCTAGCAATCTGATGTCTATGAATTTACCCAGAAGATACACCTCCACAAATGCAAAACAACATAAGCATAGGCTATTCATTGAATTATAAGCACAAAATATTAGCAACAACCAAATGCCCATACATAAGAGGTTGGCTGAATAAATGATGGCACATCAGTACAATCAAGTACTATATATTAATAGCTGTAAAACAGAGAGATGAGCAAGATGCAGAAGAAATGTAACTTGAATGCTGCTATGGTGTAAGAAAGAGAATACAGTGAGGGACACAGGGAAGAGGGCAGACTCTTTGGGTATACCTTTGTATACAGTTAAGCTCTGAAGCATGAAAATGTTTTATATGCAAAAGAATAAAATTTTCAAAAGAAACTAAAAATATAAACAGAAACAAGTAAATCTAATGTCTAATGACAAAAAATAATTGCAAAGAAATCTTCAACTTTACTTGGTAGGCTTACAGTCAGTCGTAATATTGATATTGTAATTTCTGACATTTTGTGTACATTGCAGCGTAATGCAAATAAGTAAATATATTAATTTTATGGGGACCAGAATTACATTGTAGAAGAAGAGAGATACAAATATAAAAGAAGAAAAGGGAAAATCCTATAATGTTAAGTAATATATACTCATAACCTTTAAAAAAACATCATTTCCTAGTTCTGTCCCCTGAAAGAGCATAGAAGCAAGGGAACCCCAGGAGCAATGGGTGGGCCAATTGGTTTCTAAATACAATTTCCCAGTATAAGGAAGCAAGCACCTTGGAGAAAGGGCTGAGTCTAGGCCTAAGGCAGAGAAAGTACGAAATGAGCCTGAGACATCTTCCTATGCCAGAAAACCTTGAAGTGCTCAAAAGAAGACAGAAGCCAACTTTAAGGGGCTCCTGCTGGCCAAATGTGGGACAATTTGAACACCAAAAAGAACAATGAGAATGTCTTATAACACACTCAATACGTGGGTGTGTGTATATATATATATTTAAGTGTGCATGTGTGGCAGGTTTGTGTGTGCACACTCACATATACACACACACTCAAGGGGAGGGACGAGGAGAAAAAGAAAGCGTCTTTATAGAACAATATCAGCTATAAAAGTAGAAGGAATGACAGAAGTAGAAAATTATCATTTTATAACTTCCAAGTTAATCATCAATTTCAGGCAAAGATCATCGACAGATGCTAAAGCCACTGGCTGAAAGGTTACTGGGAAATAGAAAATTCACATGGACTCAAGATGTTACTACCTTACAGATTACTTACTAGTCACAAAGGGAAAAAGCTACTTTTGCAATAAAGAGGTCTATAGTCATCACCTAATCAAGGGATCAGTCATATCATCACCAGCAGGACAAACTATGTGCCTCCTAGGAATGCAATGAGAAGTACAAAATGTCACTTAAGTAATATTTTTTTTTTTTTTTTTTTTGAGACAGAGTCTCACTTTGTTGCCCAGGCTAGAGTGCCGTGGCGTCATCTTTGCTCACAGCAACCTCAAACTCCTGGGCTCAAGCGATCCTCCTGCCTCAGCCTCCTGAGTAGCTGGGACTACAGGCATGCACCACCATGCCTGGCTAATTTTTCCTATATATTTTTAGTTGTCCAATTAATTTCTTTCTATTTTTAGTAGAGACGGGGTCTCGCTCTTGCTCAGGCTGGTTTTGAACTCCTGAGTTCAAACAATCCGCCTGCCTCAGCCTCCCAGAGAGCTAGGATTACAGGTGTGAGCCACCGCGCCCGGCAAGTAATATCTTTTGTATTTAATATAGTATATTCTAAACCTGACCATGAGAAATCAGTCAGAAAGCCAGAATGTGGGTAACTGTACAAGACAAGTGGCCTCGATTCTACAAAACAACTAGTCAGCTATAAAGACACTTACGGGAAAACTGAGGAAATTTAAAAAGAGATTCTATAATATACATTATAGAATTATTATAATTGTATCAGATGTGAAAATGATATTATGGGAGATAATAGTATAAAGGATGCATGTATTCAAGGATTAAGTACATGCTGATATATTTAGGGGTTAAGTTTATGACAGCTGCAATTTTCAGTGGATCACTAAAAAAATTATTTTATATATACAGAGAGACAAAAGAAATGTGCTAAAACGTTAAAAATTGGCAAATCTATGTGAAGAGTGTGTGTGATTACATTTACTGAATATTCAAATTTTCTAGAAATTTGAAAAGTTTCAAAATAAAAAGGTAGGGAAAAAATGTTAAAATTTAAAAAATAATAAATAAGATCTTCCCAAACCTAGCCTGTCTCAGCAAGGCCCCCACTATCCTATAGCACTGTGGGCCATCTTGACCTCAGGCCTCCTTCTCAGTCATGCAGGGCAGCCCACGGCTGGCCAGCACCTTAGCAAAGGGACTACTAAATCCAAGGCCTGGATTAGAACAGTAGATGGCAAAGAAGACTTAGCACAACTCTTCAACTTTGGGTAAACTCACCATAATCACAAAGGAGGCAATCCAAATGATTCTCAAATGAGTGTCAAGCAGTCACTGGCATCTTTTTTTTTTTTTTTTTGAGACAGAGTCTCACTCTGTTTGTTGCCCGAGGTGAGTGCTGTGGCATCAGCTCACAGCAACCTCAAACTCCTGGGCTCAAGCAATCCCCCTCCCTCAGCCTCCCAAGTAGCTGGGACTACAGGCACACACCACCATGCCTGGCTAATTTTTTCTATTTTTTAATAGAGACGGGATCTTGCTCTTACTCAGGCTGGTCTCGAACTCCTGAGCTCAAGCTATCCTCCTGCCTCGGCCTCCCAGAGTGCTAGGATTACAGGCATGAGCTGCTGCACTCAGCCCGGCATCATTTTCAAATATGAAAATGACTGTTAACTTAGATGACCACTGAATAGAATCGTAGAGGGAAATGAAAATTGAAGAATTCCATCCTACAGTTAGATTTCTCATGAAAAATAGGACTTAGAAAAGCCACAAGGAATTTAATTGGTAGAACCTGAAAATAAACCATTGACTTCAAAGAATGTCTAGGACTTACAGACAATCTGCTTCTAAAAAAAATGAAAATAAGCCAACAAAGGTTTTGCTGGAAGTCTTCTGAAATTCACTCAAAAGTGTCAGGAAATGTGGCTTTGCCTTTAAAAAAAAATCTCAGCTAAAAGTAAATTAACACACATTTATTAATTTATAATCCCTCACCATATTAGGTATTGCAGAATTAGGTATTATACCAAATACGGTAGAAAAGGTACACAGAGCAAAAGACATCACGTCAGATAAAAAGCAATCTCACAAATTCAGTAAAAACAAGATGGAAGAAAAAGGAACAAAAGAGGGAACAGTAAATAAAATAAGCCAGTTGTTTCTAAACCAAATAACAAAACATACAAAACAAAAAAAGGACACAGTCCCAGCATGCTATCTGCCATCTGTTTAGTATGCATGGAAGAGTACTAACATGACCTAACCCATTACTTCCATTTATCTCCTATGGGCATTTTACAGAGATTTTTTACAAATTCTGAAGCAAACAAAGGACTACCTGGCTTTTCTGAAAAAAAATAATTTTGTTGCTTTCTATGTCTGCTTAACTCCCAGTTAACAAGCAGTCATTAAAATGTAAGTAGATGAATACCCTTTTGAGATAAATAGTGAATATTTATAAGAAGAGAATTTTGAGTGTTAGTACTGAGTTGAGCAGCCTATAGCTATGTTTCAGGCAGAGCATTACATGCTATAAAATAGGAATATCTTTACTTTTACTACATTGCAGAATTCAGAAGAAAGGGGTGGTGAACATGAAAATAGGATGAAAGTGTAAATAACATATAATCCGTACTGTGTCTTACTATAATCATATTTTTCAAATACCATCACTCCCAGTGATTCTGATTTAAGGACATCAACTTCATTTGGTTGTTATGAGGACTGAAAAAGACATTCATAAAAGTATAGCACACAGCAGGCACTCAACAAATGTTAATTACCTATACAAAAATCTTCAGTTTATGTAAAGCACATTATTTCCCATATTATTTTGTTTTAAGCCTTATAAAATAGTCATGAATTCACTAGCTCTATTTTACAGATGAAGAAGCAGCAGTTAAGTAGCCAGCCCAAGATTATACTGAAATAAATGACAAAGCCAGAACTTGAACCTTCTAGAACTTAATTTCATAATGTGCTCTTCTTTGTCTATATCAGGGAACCAGTTTCGTTCTCTCAGCTAAAAGATTTACTTCTTCACTGACATCAAGGACATCCAGCTATTTAGTAGTAATATTAGGAGAAAAAGCCAAATGTGCTTAAAGGAAAATAAATTGATCATTTACCTTAATAAATTTTGTTAAACAAATATTTCTCCCTCCTGAGTTCTAGGCACTCTGCTAGTTTAGAAAGATGAGTAAGATTTGGCTTCTGACCTCATTCTATCAGTGGAGACAGATGCATACATAATCTCAAACACAGGGGCTATTGTCATATTATATATCAAAAAATATGGCACAATAAAATAATATACACAGGACCTATGATAGAACTGTATGGAAGTTACAGAAAGGGGACAAAGGAGGATGGTCAGCTACTTTTTTCAGTGATACTTTTCATCTGTCTTTTCTTACCAGTCATTTCTCCTTTCTAAACAAGTGTCTTTACAAATTGTTTTGTCTGCCTGCATTATTCTATTGTTCTACTTCTTTACTTAACACGTTCCAGTTTGTGTTTCAAGACCTAGGTCAAAGGCAGCCTTGCCTGGGACCCTCTCCCTACTCCACTGGGCTCTCAGTTACTTATCTTCTGTTCATACTCCTGTAACACTGGTCTCTGTGCTTGCCCACGGCTCTGCCACTTCCATCAAACAGGAGAACGATCCTCTTTCAAAGTCCACACCATCTGGCTATTCCATTCTCTCCCAATCCTTGTCACCATCACTCACAGTGATCACAAAGGGCTGATGCTCACCTTTTCTCCTTTACATACCGTCTGCTGCCACGTTTGTGAGCAACCTCAAGGATCATGTGAACAAGCCACCTAAACAAGACTCCTGGTGTCATTCAGACCAATAAATAACTTTTAATTCTCATTCACATTCCTGTCCTTAGAAGCATTCACCCACTCCTTGAAACATCCTCTTCTTTCTTCTACAGATTCCAATCTCACTGGGTCATAATTCTGGACCTGCAATTGCTTTGTCAGGGGTGACGAATGTCTCTTTTCAAATGCTATGACCTACTTTCAGGTCTCATCCATATGAGGTTGCTGTCTTCCTTCCCCCTTGTACCCTTTTCCCCTTCTACCTCTCTGCAAGTTCCTTCGTGGTCTCTACTAAACACACCTCTGCTCCTCCCCAGTTCCATCTTTGAGCCTCTTTCTTTCAAGCAAATTTATGTAGAGAGAGACCAAAGCTATCTCCGTAGCTCCAAACTATTTGTCAACTGCCTTTAGGATTTTTCCATTTAAGTATCCAAATATTAATAGCATATCCAAAGCTGTTCTTCAAATAACTTATTTTGCTTTCTACCAGTTCTTCTTTCTCCCATGCCCTGTTACCAAATCTTTCATTCTACCTTGGTCATGTCTATTGGTGTGTTTTTGAAGGCAATGAACTATGTCTTAGTCATTAATTTCTCACTCCAGAATTAGAACATAGCAGATACTCAAAGGATAAATCAACAACTAAATGGACTGCAGGGCCCTTGAGTGAACCAACTATAAAAGACATTTTATAGACAACTAGGGGAATGTAAATACAGACTCATATATAAATGTTCCCACTCCTGCTATAGACTATATTCAAATTAATTTTGTTAGATGTGATAATGGTATTGTGGTTATACAGGAAAATGTTCTAATTTTTTGAAAAAGTATACTCAAGTATTTAGGGGTGAGGCATCATGATGTTTATAATTTGTATTTTACTTTAAAATAAAACAGTTCAGCCAAAAAGTTGAAGCAAATACAATAAAATGTTAAGTTATTAATATTTAACTTAGGTGATGGTTATATGGTATATGCATTGCACAATTTATCCTTTTCTGCACGATTGAAATTTTTCACAAGAAGAAGTAAATAAATTAGTATTTGCTGTTAATGCTATTAGCCTAGAATGTTTTAATCTTTCTCAATTCTGGTTCCGTCATCCATGTAATATACGTGCATATATACATACATATGTACACACAGAAGAGTCATATGAATCTTTCATTCTTCTATAATTTGCAGTTGTTTAATAAACTTTGGTTTTTTGTTTGTTTTGACTTTTAGAGATGGTGTATTGCTATGTTGCCCAGCCTGGAGTGCAGTGGCTATTCACAGGTGCAATCACAGCACACTGTAGCCTCAAACTCCTGGGCTCCAGCGATTCTCCTGCCTCAGCCTCCCACAGACTGAGACTATAGGTGTGAGCCACTGTGCCCAGCCTCTTTGCTGTTTTATTCAAATAAAAGCAACCACTTCCTATACTTCTAGATTTCTATTTACTCTTTTGTAGTATTTTTGAATTGTTTTCAAAACCAATTCTTCAAGTATTTTTGACAGTTTCAATGAAAGACAATATAAAAACAAAACTGCAAACCAATATTATTAATACTTATACTTCCAAGTATTCTCTTTCTTTTAAATAACACAAAGCAAAAAATACAAATTCTTATTTGGGAAGAAATGAAGGCGTAATCCTCTAATCAACATGTCCATTAAAACTTCCTCTGATGCTGGAAATATCCCATAATCTGTGCTGTCTAATATGACAGCCAACAGCCAATGTGGCTACTATGTACTTGATACATAATTAGTGTGACTAAGGAAGTACATTTTAATTTTATTTATGATTAATTAATTTTAATTAAAATAATCACAGACAGAGGCTGAGGCGGGCGGATTGTTTGAGCTCAGGAGTTCGAAACCAGCCTGAGCAAGAGCGAGACTCCGTCTCTACTAAAATTAGAAAGAAATTAATTGGACAACTAAAAATACATAGAAAAAATCAGCCGGGCATGGTGGCGCATGCCTGTAGTCCCAGCTACTCGGGAGGCTGAGGCAGGAGGATTGCTTGAGCCCAGGAGTTTGAGGTTGCTGTGAGCTATGATGCCACAGCACTCTAACCCAGGCAACACAGTGAGACTCTGTCTCAAAAAAAAAAAAAATAAAAAAAAAAATAAATAATAATCACAGACAGCTAGTGGCAGCCATACAGCTCTAGACTATTGCAACCAAAGCCTTCCTGCAGACAGCACCGTATTAATGTTACTGAGACATATTTCAGCAAGGTTTTTAAACTTCATTAAAAGGTTACAAAGTTAAAGTCTGTATTTTAATTTTATTGGTCTAAATTAACAAACAAATATCCACTGTTAGAAGAGAGTATTAACAACCAAATAGTCTCTGAATAGAGGATTTCTACCACAAAGCTGGACATGATGACCATCCATTTCTAAATGTCTCACCTGTGAAGTGAGAAGGTTGCACAGCAGCATTTTAATACTTCAGATCTATGACTTGATTCTTTCAGGGCTTGAATGGGTAACTCAGTATCATGACAACCATCTGTAAGGACGTCTCTCTTAGCACACTGAGGCCTTATGCTAATCAAAAGATCCTTACTTTACTCCGTATAAGACAAGAGAATTTGGTTTATGTACCCCATTTTGGCACAGATTTCACAGCTGAGGACAGGGGTGAAAACATTTATATACAGGAAGTGATAGGAAAATGTAACTCTGTATGTGTGTGTTCCAGAAATGTGTATAGTGGGTGAAAATGAGAATAGCATCATAAAAGACTCTACTTTCCCACTCAGTTGTCTTGTAGTTCATATTAATTCAGAGATCCTTACCAGACCAGCTTCATTTGTCCCCCTACCCTTTGTTATTCTTTTCCGTAGTTAATCTTAATTAGCTACTGGAAAGAAAAGATATAAATACTTAGTTGTGACAAATACTGGAAACTCTCTCTACTTGTGTTTGCAGCTCCTTCCTCCCAGAGAGAAAACATAAG
This sequence comes from Propithecus coquereli, assembly GCF_000956105.1. Lineage (NCBI taxonomy): Eukaryota > Metazoa > Chordata > Mammalia > Primates > Indriidae > Propithecus > Propithecus coquereli. The sequence goes on along the minus strand of NW_012155062.1, from coordinate 6,488,995 downwards.
AAAGAAAAAAGCCAACAAAACAAAATGACAACAAAAACAAGCATACACCTGCATCTGTGTCCTAGGAAGGTCCACCTGAAGGAACAACGTGCTCTTCCAGCACCCACAAGAACAGTGCCTTGTATACAACATGCCCTCTAAGGAGTACCTCCCCGGACCCCCTTCTCCCAGGCAGTGTAGTTTGTAGTCCAGTTCTGGAGTAATTCTTCCCTGTCACCTTCCTAAAAGCCTGTTTGGTGGGGAGGGAGTAGGTGCACTATTATCTTTCTCTCTAAAACCTGCTGCTAGGAGTGATGCTATTATTGGAAATTCTACATATCTGAAAAGCATCAAAACGTACCTGCTGCAGCCTGCATTTCGGCACCAGGCGCGATCCTACCTGCACAGTCTTGCTGAAGTTACTGCTGCTGTCTCTTGTCACTGGAATCTCACCTCAGGTATGAGAGGGAGCTGACCCCACATTAGGGGAGCACAACGGCTTTAGCTTCCCAGCTTTCTTTCTCTCAGATCGCCTTCCCACCACACAAGCCCCAATGTTCAGATTTCACCTTCCTGGACCAAGATTAATACCTAATTCAAAGCCCAGCTAGGAGAAACTAGCTCAGTGGCATACACCCTGCTATGTTAGTTTTGTCTGCCCCTAAGCTCGTCTATTTTGACTTGACGTCTATATTTTAACAGAAAGACATTTGCTCAAGCCCTTCCAAACATAATATTTAACTTTCCATTTCTACCCTTTACCCCCATTAATTTTTGCCCCTTGGCTTCCTCAATTAGTTTCTCTGAAAAGCTGACGGCTCAAGAAGACTTCCCCAAGCTCTTCCTGGAGATGGTAGACAACTTCATTCCCACTCCTCAAACCTGACAGCCTTTGCCCCACAATGAGAAAACACTTCACTGAAGATAAAGACTTCCCTGGGCTGATGCCCCTAAGTCCTTGGTGCTTCCCAAAACTTGCAATAACAATATCCCAATTCAATGTGAAGCATTAAGCTTAATCAATAAAATTCACACCAAGGAGGGTATTTCAAATAAGATAATTAATATAAAGAATAAGTAACAAAAATGGTTGGGGGTAAAAGGGCTATTTCACACAAAATTTTAAATTAGGGTAATGATTTGGTTGGGAAAGGTTTAGGAGCAACAAAAAAAGAAAATGAGAAACATGAAGGCAAAGAAAATGTTAAAATGTTTCAGTCTTTTTTTTTTTTTTTTTTTTACCAGTTTTCCTGGTATGTCATTCAGAAACATCTCTACTTGCATGGTAAGTAATGCAAAATTTAAATATTATGGTGGGTAAAATTAAGTCAACCAGAAAACCACTGGAGGAAGGTACTGAGTAAAATGTTCTATTAATGTTAATCTATCTGTTCACTGTTAATGTTATTTGGTCCCAGTGTATATGTGGCACTTACTAGGCACTACAGAAGAAGTACTAGCAGCAGTAGTTTAAACCCCCAAGTATCTTAAAATTAGAGGAAAATTGGTACTTCACATCTGAATTGCGGTTTGGCCTACTTGGATGAAATTTATCAAGAATGCCAGAATTAACAGAAATTTTGTAATCATCTGAAATAAATACTTTACTTCTAAACAACCTACATGAAAAACTATTCAAACTAAGAAATACCCAACCTTTCCACAAAAACAAAAAATGAAAATACATATATCAGTTTGGACTCAATTAATGATTTTTCAAAAAGCTTCAAAACAATATAGCTAGCCAAATATTTTTGTTTGTTTTAGCTTAGCATTTGTGTTTCTTAGAGAATTGTGTTTCTTCTAATTGTGTTTCTTCTAAGAACCAGACTTCAGACGTACCTACACAGTGGTATTCAAACATCCTTACCATCCATTTCCATATAGCTGAACAAGATATAAAAATCATTGCCTTATTCTCTGATTTAAGGCTGCTCATGTCTTAATCTTTTAGTTTTAAATTCACTCAGAAGAAAATGTGAGCCACAGGAATAGAAAACAAAGGGCATTTTCCTATAATAAGTTCTAGCTTAATATTTCTCTTACTAAATTTGAAAATTGGTATGGAATTTAACTCAGCAGAGTTCTTAGGTGTTTTAAACTACTGTTACATTTTAAGAAATTGTTACATATAACAGTTTAGGTTCAATGGTTGGTTGGTCACAACAAAACAAAACTCAACTCTGCTTCTTCCAAGACAAAAAATGAGTGTACACTTAATAAGTATAGAATCTTTTAGAAACTCACTGGACTACAGCATGCCATGTATATTAACCTGAATCTAAAAAAGGAAGTTCTGACAAAAAAAAAAAAAAAGAAGAGTAAGAATGAAAATTTTAAAAATTTAATTCAGATAAGAAATGGCGTGAGTAAACATGTTTCTTCTACTTTTAGGTTTTAACTAAAATATAGGTAATTCAACAGTTCCCTAAAATGAAGGCAAAGTCTTTGACTATATTCTTAGGCTTCAGTCAAAGTATAAAAGGATTGCAGACTCAACCCAGGAAAAGCACTGGGTCAGGAATGCAATCTCTATTAATTAGGTATCCCAGCTGGGCAGTGGGTTTGCAGCTGTTAACTTGATCAATGACTTACCTAAATGTCATCTCTACTGATTCGCTTATAAATTACCAGCAAGTGAGACTAATGTACAGGTGCTAATTTATTTAAACTGTTCTCTACAGTTCTACATAGCTTTATAAACTGCATCTGGCACCTAATGTTAGCTGTCAGTTGTACTTAGACATGCCTGTCCTAACGACTCTGTTCATTAGAAGTGAGCACAAATTATGAAATATTGTGAAAAATGATACATCAAATGGAATGGGCACAGCAAATCAATTAGAGAAACTTCATACAGCATATTCACACTTAGGAGAATAAAACATTCTGGTTTCAGAATGAGGTCTATAATACCAATTAAAAAGTAATTGGTAGACTTCAGCAGTGTTATATATCAATTTGCTGGCTTTTTTTCCTGAAACTCTACAGTAATATAGAACTTAACTTTTAATTCCCAAATAAAGTCATTAGTAATGCAAGTGTGTAGTCATAATAGTTAATATAACTGAAATGTCTCCCACTTAAACTACATTCTTAATTCAAAAAGGAAAATGCAAATATCAGTGGTCCTCAACTTTTTAATGTTTACAGCATGATTCTGAGTTAAAGAATTTTTGATGGTACACATGAAAGGATTAAGAGACTTCACTAAACAGATTAGCAATCACTGTTACCCTACATCTGCTCTAGCACAAGGAGTTACAAGGTCTATAAAATTTCACAGGCACTAGCTACATGCTTCACCTGGCCATCCTTTAGCCACGGGGTCAGATAAGGAAAACTGCTTCTGCCCTGCCTGCCTCTGTTACACATTGATGGGCTTAGCTTTTTACAGTTTCCACATACACAGAATCTTCTTTTGTAACTGCTTTGCACTGAATAACAAAACCCACTTAGCTCAATGTTCCATCTGACAGATTCCTCCTAACAGTAATGTATACTGTTACAGCCAAAAATAATTTTTACACACTGATCAACATTTGGCAGTATCCTGTGAGAGATTTATGAAACAGGAGTTGAGAACCACAGCATTAAGGTCTATTTTCAAAATATTTAGCATGCATTTAAAAGTACTTTCAACATAACACCATATACACTACTAATTGTTAGAAGCTACTTGCTTTTCCTCCTGTTAGATCTTTTGAAGTTTATTAGTAGTACCACATGGTTCAGTGGGTAAGAGCAGGAAGTCGTTTATAACTTTTCAATATAATTTAAGAAATTAGGAAAAAATTAAATTATTTTGAAATGGAGAAAATCTATAACTGCCAGTGATTAATTTCTTTTTATTAATAGTTACAGAAATTTGCTATTTTACCAACTAAAAATATTTTTATTATATAAATAAAAATATTGAGCATTGATTATAGCAAATTAATTTTGAAAAAAATTTCCAACAGATACACAATCCTATAGCTTTAATAATAAACCTTCTAAATGATATAACTTTAAAATAAATATCAATGGTAACAAGCAGAATTATTTTTATTCAAAAATTTTATCTGTCATATCTTTTTATTTTACCAACTCACATTGTACTTTTTAACAAGGCTTATTAAATTAAGGAAACACTAGTATAAGATTAGCTAGGTATAATTTTCACACATAAATTATATATGCTGTATTCAGTGACATCAAATTTTTATTCAAACTCAACCCTCTGAAGTAAGGTTGTAAACCTAGAAATCAATGAAAAAAAACCTAGAAGAGCTGCAATAGTTTACATAAATTCGTGGATTTACTTAGTAGGAAGGGCATATAGGTCCTCATACAGAGTCCAATGGCTCTTAGTTTTAATTCACATGCCTAACAAGTTTAGTTATGCCAGAAGGTTGGAAGACAGGTGAGGCATCTAGAGGCAGACACACAGACATAAGACATCTTGACAGCAGGAGAGATGACAAGAATCAGTAATACGGCATATCCAGGCCATTCAGTACAGGCACAGACATGTGCTACGAGCCACAGTCAGGGGTTAACAATCACACTAAAGAGGAAAATCCTAAAGCTTTGTAAGGTTAAATTATACTCACTATATCCTACTAAATAAGGCTGGGGAGAGTGCAACTTACTTGGAAAATGTTAATCTTCCAAAGTATGGAAAAAACACAGTCTTTGGATACAGAAAGACCTTTTATAGCCTTGGTATCATCAACAATAAAAAAAGATACCTACCCCATAAGGTTCTTACAAAGATTAAAATGTGGTAACATTTATCTGGTTCTTAGATAGCATCTCATACATACACAGGAGGTTTTCAGTATGCAGTAGTAGTTTTCTTACAAATAACACTTAAAAACAGGTTTCCCTTATCTGGAAAATTCACTTTTGTGGAATATCATATTTCCTGATCTATTAAATAAGAGAAAAGCTACTGTATCTACTTTTAATTTATATATTAAAAGCCAAGCATATTAAAAAGCATTATGACTTCTAAATATATAACAGCAACTGCAATAGAAGCTTAAAATATTTTCTTGATTTTGGATGAGTTATTTATTTTTGTTTTTAGAAATAACTAAGCATTTTTTTCAGCATGGAAATACTGACTCATCAGCCATATTGTCTCTCTTTCAGTTTATATACCCTGCTGAACCTTTTTAAAAAATGATAGTTTTAAAAACATAAATGAAAACAGGAACTGTATGGATATATAATTTTAATTCTTTGGCAACAGTTAGTTGTCACCGTCCTCTTTGTTTTTACATCTATTCAGCTGCCAAAGGAAGTCCACCAAATTTAATAAAACACAATGTCAAAGGGGGTCCACTAAATTTAATAAAGTGCCAAAAGAGTTAATTGGTATAAAATGTGAGACCCAGTGAAGCCGATCAATCATTTGCAGCAAAGTCTAGCGCAGCAGAATTATGTCACTGGTGTCAAGGAAAACGGTTAACACTTACTTTCATGTGAGCTTTTAGATACCAAGTGAGGTGAGACAATATACCTACAAGAGATAAGGCTATCTCCCCTTTAAATCAATCAGTGATAAATCAATGTACTCAACACTATTTCAGATGATTCTCCCCAATATTCAGTCTCAGGTGGCATGGAAGATTTGCGTGACAAAGTAAATTAGAGAACTATGGAATGATTCCAGCTACGGTAGATTGTATTTATTACTGTTAATAGTAATGAGAATAATAACACACAGCATTAATCACATGCTTCTTAGCTATATTCTGAGATAGGTGAGCAGGTATTATTTTAGAGATATGAAAATCAAGTGACTGAGGTGTGACTTGCTCAACATTACAATGTTAGTTAGTGACACTGCAAGGAATCTCCTAATCCCAGGTCCTGCATCTTTCTAAAACATCATTTCAACTACAAGGAATTTATTAAAAGAAAAGAATCAATGCAATAACAAGGTTCTACACGTTAGGCATTTCTCAACATAAGACATTCTACTTCATTTGAGAAGAGTCTACATATTTTAAAGAAGCAATTGGATGTTTTTTCATATTAATTCATGATTTCATTACTTAATTGGCTAAATCTAAAGGGAGATTTTTATAATATTCTGTTTGCACAACCACACAAAATGACATCAAGTTACTTTTACCATATACATACATACAGTTTTAACAGTACAGCCACAGCTCACGTTTACATAGTGAGGTTAAATACCTCTTCTGTGGAAAATAATTCTATATTTTGAGAGCCAGAACTAAATATATTGTTAAAAATTTGTTTCTACTTGATTGAATGACAATGTATTCATTAAGCTACAGGATCCTTTTAGATATCTCCAAATAATATTAAGGAGTCACCAATGTGTGTCTGTTGTAAACATCTTGACAAAATTTTTTAAAAGAATTGTTTTAAATCTTAAATATTTTTGCTTAAATGTACTTCGTAAATGGTTTTGACTATCATTATTTCAGCAACT
>NW_012155062.1:6451621-6480232 GCF_000956105.1 Propithecus coquereli | reverse complement strand
GTTAAATCTATTATACATGAAGATGCTATTCTTCAGTTAAATATAAAATGTCATGGGATGTTAGATGTTACTTTTAAAAAATTAGGACAAGCTTCAAAGTTATTAAATTTAAGTTACTTTACTAGCTACCTTGAGGCATCTAGCAAAAAAGTATTATTGACCATTATTACTTTTATCAGGAATATAATTCAAAAGTGGAACAGGAACAAAATTCTGATCCTAATTCTCAAGTCACCTAGAACATGCCCTCATTTTGAAAATTCAAATATAAATTTAAGTTGATAAAAACACTAGGCCAAGGTCTATTTATGGGATTTCCTATAAACTTGACTATTTCTATTACCATCTGTTTTATCATTTTGTTAGACAGCTGAGTCTAAGACTACACAACAGAATAAATGTTTCCAAATACAGTATAAGCATTCTCAGCGGCTCCTATGACCTTGAATCCCCAAAAGTAACCATTTCTAGTTAAAATAAAGAATTCACCATGCTTTGTAGTACTTCTACTACAGTGGAATCTCTCCTTGAAACCATGGCTCCAACTTGCAACGTATAATAACATTTTTTCCTTATTCTGACAGTTTGATTAAAACTTACATGTGCTAAGGGGCTCATACTGAAGAAAAGTCCTTTCGATATCTAAAACTCTACAGCAATTACTTTTACAACAGAGTAATAGTACTTACATCAACATCCTCTTCGGTAAAAGTTTCTGGGTCTTCTCCCATCATGTTGGCTAAATGTCTCTTTCCTATGTTGAACTCTTCAATCTGCTTTTTAATAAAATCCTCTGTGTAAGTTTCACGTCTTAAGGCTGCAACATTTTTCTTTGTTGTTACAACTGTGGTGTGTCTCAGCCTTAATGCCTAACAGAAAATATAAATGGAAAGAAAACAAGATATTTTAAATTAAACATTGATCTTGCAGGCCATTGTCTCTAAATGAAATAGGATATTCAAGTAGTTGTCTTTTTTATTATGGTACTTGGTTGATGGGAGTTCAGAAACAAAGAGGCCAATTAAGAAAGTTGTTAAGAATTTGTCCCCTGCTCAAACGCTTGGTTACAAAGTAGTTTAAACTACTAGCATTTCAACACATTAAAACCAAAAATACCTGTAAGTGGTATGCTACCACCTTACCTATTATAAACATCCATTGGATACTGATTGGTCAATGTCAGTGAGTTGTGATATTTGACACGTGGGATAAAGAATAAAATGCCACTCCCTTAAAAAGAAGCAAATGCACCTGCAGCCAGCAACTAGCAAGCAGTAGACCTGGGAGAAAATGGGCATATACTCTGGCATGCACCTTGTTTGAGGGTAAAAACACAGCCTATTTTTAAATGTCTTAAAGTAATAGGTTTGGCTTAGCTTGAGACTTTATTCCATGGTCTTATATTAAACTGATAAAATAAAAAATTGTTTCACTAAACACTGAGAAGATTTATTATTATTAATTTGGTTCAACATACTAATTGTAAAAATAAGGGCTTTCATATCTTAAGTGTTAGTAATTACATCACACTTGTTGCTCCTGGTCCTTTTATGCTGTGGCATTAGGAATTTCCCTCCAAGGCAATAATATTTCACCTTCAATAAAATGTGATAAAGAATCAGAAAAATGTTTTCAAATGACACTTAGCTATATTCAGTAGCTAAATATAACTAGAACAGATCTTTCCGGTCCTGGCTTTTCTTAAGATCTTAAATCTGTGGTTCTCAACCTTCATCCCTGCCCCAACAATTCTAGACACTCTTAAAGCAATATTCAGACTATAAAGCTACAATCTCAGTAATCCACTTATTTCCCTTTGCAGAAACATAAAAATCCCTCTCACACATACACCATCCACTAGCACCTCTGAGAATCCTAAATTCAGATGACTCTAAAGAATAATTTGTTACCATAGTTACAATAGAAAATATAAGGAGAAATACAGGACAAATATTACAGTACCCAATTAATGGTCAAAATTATGTTCTTAAACTCTTCCAAATTAAAATAGTGAATAGTTTCTTCTTATTCTTTAATGGGTAAGAAAGGGCAATTTAAAATTCTTTGAAACTTTACAGTTTATTTTTCCTCAGGAGGGCAAAGAGGAGCTTCTCCTTTTAAAATATATTCTTAATAAACAATTACATTTTCTTACAATGCTTTGTAAAGATAGTTACTATTGTCGACGAGTGAAAGAAAGCATGGCTGCAACTTGCTTATGTGTACCCTGCTCTTTTATAGACACAGCCTGTTTTCATTCCCCTGCTCCTTCTGCTCATAGCCAAGCACCGCCAGCACCAACTCCCCACCCTAGTAGTTCTGCTCTTATGTTTTTTTATTGTTTTCCACGGTTTTTAACTTTTTTCTAGAGGCGGGGTCTTGTTCTGTAGCTCAGGCAGCGATGTCATCATAGTTCACCACAGCCTTGAACTCCTGGTTTCAAGCAATCCTCCCGCTTCAGCCTCCTGAGTAGCTAGGACTACAGGTGTGCACCACCATGCCTGGCCAATGTTTTAAAAATTTTTTGTAGAGACAGGGTCTCACTATGTTGCTCAGGCTGGTCTTGAAACTACTGGCCTCAAGTGATCCTCCCACTTCAGCCTCCCAAAGTGCTGGGATTATAGGTATCAGCCACTGCACCCAGCCTAAATTTGTTTTTATGATTCTATGTCTTCTTTGAGCAATGGAGAATGCTGCTTCCCATATTCAAAGTGAAGACAAAATGACTTTCTCACTCCCAAATGATGGCAAAGGCATGAATTTGGGGCCAAAAAGTAGCAGTCATAGAGGGAATTCTCCCAAATGTTACTTTACCAAAAGGATGAGTACATGGCTGGTTTTGTAAATAAAAATGACAAAATGTTTTTGTCCACAGCCAAAAAAATCAGAATACAGGTGAGCTCACAATTCAAACAAAATCTTGAATATATTCTTTTAAGTTAACTACATTTCCCACCAATCACTACCCACATCCCTCAGGAGGAGAAATGAGCCTCCTAGTGAATAGGGCTCCATTCACTGAAGTAAGGAATTCTAGAGGAAGAGCGAGGGCAGGGAGGAAAGTGGTTTGGGAATGATGAGTTTGAAATGTTTGATGGACATCCAAGAGACAGAAGTACAGGAAGCAGATGGCTCTGGCGTGTGTGCACAGGAAAGACCCAAGCTTGAGAGACAGGTCTGTTAATAATCAGCATGAGACAAGATGTCGACACCACGAGAGTAGCAAGGGAGATAGCAAGCATTAGTGTTAGTATGAGAAGTGTCTCTTCTGCTGTGGAAAGGAACAGTTCACAGGTGAGGGAGAGCAGGCAGAAAATCAAGGCTACTTATGAGGGAGAGCAGGTAGAAAGTGAAGGCTACTTAAGTCTTCTGGCCACTATTTTCTTTGTGAAATAGGAGATGAGATGGTCTGCTGAGGGCAAAGTTTGATGGACCGAATACTTCATATTCAAACAGAAAGGATACAGTGGTTGTAAAGTCTAGTCAGAAAAACTGAAAGAAAAAAATTAAAGGAAAATTTTAATTATCCATTCATACTGGATGTGAGCCAGGAGAATCTGCATTCATACAATATCTGTAATATTTTCCCTGTCAATTATCTTTTCTTTTCCTATAGATTTCCTTTGTATGTTTCAGTGGTATAGTCAATGCACTATTTAGTTCCAGAGAGTTACGTCTTAACGGCAGATCGTACCCTTCGGCATTATAAAGTTTTCCATTTCCATGTAATACTTTTATCTTGAATTCTGTTGGATCACAATATTGCAATGCTTTCAACCTTCTATTTACATTTTCCTGAAATATCATTGTCTATCTTTTTCGTTTAAATTTTAGGCTATTTTAGGTTTGTGGTTTTTTTTTTTTTTTTACTCGATTTGAGTTTTTAACAGATGAGATTATCCCATTTACACAGGTTTTAATTGTCTGTCTTATAAGTCATTTTATATTTTTTATTCTTCCTTCCTATCTCCCTTCTTTTGCTATATGGAAAAGTTTTGTTTCATCTTTTTAAAATTTGTCTTTAAATCTGGCAATTTAGACAGTATACAGCCTGCTCTTATTTTACTAGTGACTAATTATATGTCTCTGAATAAAACGTTTAAATGTATTTCTCCTATTACCTTCAGAAATAGTTATTCTGCTCCCTTCGTCAGTCTCGGCAATTATCTGTTCTTCTGCTCTCCACAGTTTACATCAACTTCTCGTAGTCTCTTATTCCTTATCCCTTGTTTCTGCATTCCAAATGATTTTTAAATCTTTACTCCATGGTTTTTTCCCCTCTTTCTGCAATGTCAATTTTGCTTATTGCAGCCACTCTGAATTTTTCACTTTTTATATCACTGGTCTGTCTTAAAAATTCTTGCCTTAATGGTTTCCTATAATCTTATCTTCTTGTCTTATCTTGTCTCGAAATCTCCCCTCACCCAACGTTTCTTTCAAATATCCCTGATAGTGTGAAGTAGTTGTGGCAAACATAATTCTTCCATTTTGTTGAGTAAATATCCCTTTGTATTTTTTAATCTATTTCTTCCACATTGTTCCTTTTCTTCTTTCGTCTCTACCAGAAATAGAAAGAAATTAATTGGACAGCTAAAAATATATAGAAAAAATTAGCCGGGCATGGTGGCGCATGCCTGTAGTCCCAGCTACTTGGGAGGCTGAGGCAGGAGGATCCCTTGAGCCCAGGAGATTGAGGTTGCTGTGAGCTAGGATGACGCCACCGCAATGTAGCCTGGGCAACAGAGTGAGACTCTGTCTCAAAAAAAAAAAAAAAAAAAAAATTTTGTATCTGTCTTAATCTCTAGAGTTTGTGACATGAGGTGGCAGCTTTCCTAGTTTTAACATAATTGAAGTTTAAACATATTTATAAACATTTTTATTGTTGTTCATTTAGAAAGCGCTCTTAAAAATGTCCTTAATTTGCTGTTTTTCACAAAATCTCTTTAGGATCTTTATCAAAGACATTTCTACACATTGCTTAAAAATATGACATTTTGGAAGTTCATATTTATTGAATTTACAAAGTTATCACAGCATCAGTACCAGGCTATTGAATATGTTTATTAAATGTTTAGAATCATTCCAGCAATAAATCCACACAAGAATATTTACATTCAAAGGAGTCCATTATTCACTGGTACAATCCATTAAGTAAGGTGAGGCTAAAAGTGTGAGAAAACCAGATCTTTAGCTAAAAACACTAAGAATTCCTGGAGAGAATTTATTTTGCCACTAACAGAACAATTTGCAACACGATTTTCTGCAGGTTCCATTTCCAACAGAAAAGCTACGAGAAGCGAATTTTCCTCAGACTTCGTGTTTACAGAATAGAATAGATATAACTCGACAGATTTGTTTCTTTTTAAAGGTAATCGGTGGGTCAGACAACTCTAATTTCAATCAAGCTGGCTGCCAAACAAGCAGGCACATTCTGACAGAGCAGTGATGTCCCAAATTTAGCCAAATGCCAGTGTTACACACTACCTTAGCGGTATTATAGCAGTATTAGGGAGTTTCCTTTTAGTTTAATTCAATAAAAATGGAACAAAGATGAATATGCTAATTTGAATAGAAAAGGCAAAGTAATAATTTGAGGAATAAAAAAGTGTGAAGACTGAAGTCAGATTAGAGAAAATGTGAATAGAAACAACATAAGGACTCCCAAGAGAATGATTATAGTAACCTTATTGAATAGTTTATATTTCTATCAGTTAGAGGTCTCTACATGCAAGCAAAAGAAACTGGTTTACTTGAGCAAAAGGGACACTAGTTAGAAGGCTATTAGGAGCCCACAGAACTATGCTTGAAAGCAGGCAGGGTGAATCTCTGGCAGCTAAAAGGCAGGGATTCCAGAGACCCACAGCAGGTTCAGTCAGAACGTGGCCACTAAGATAAAATGGTATTTCAACAGCCTTGTCTCTATGCTCAAGATCTCAGGGGAAGAAACCTCTGATAGGGATTCCTTGGGTCAGCCTCAGATTATTCTAGACTATAACTAGGTCTTCTGGGAAAGAACTAATTCCTCCTGAGGAAACTACTATGAAGGGAAAATGGATGCTAGGTTAAACAAACAAGAAAATCCACCATATTATTTAAGCAAAACTCACCATTTATATTCATTCCACAATCTGCTAGAAATTAAGAGACTTAATGTACTGACCAATCAAATAAAATGTATAGACCTTGTTTGAATCTCAATTAAAACAAACCAACTATAAAAAGTTATTGGACAATGAAGGAAATTTGAACATGGCATAGTTAAGAGATGATATTAAGAAATTATTGCTCATTCTGTTAGATATGGTAGTGGCATGGAAGCTAATTCTTTTTAAGAAAATCTTTATCTGCATATTTAAGTATCTATGAGTAAAATAGCAGAATGTCTGAGATTTACATTCAATGACTCTTGGGGGTAGTGGGGGAAGAGAAATGAAACAAGATTGGCAAAACATTCATAATTGTTGAAGCTGGTTGACAGATCCCCAGAGTTCATTATATTATTCTATTTTTGTATAAGCTTGATTTTTCCCATAATAAAACGCTAAAAAATAAATTATTATACACGTTCATTTAACAAATTTGAGCAACTATTATGGGCCAGGCTTTGTACGAAATTTTAACAGAAATAATTGTTAAGCATACTGAGTGATGTTAAAATGAGAATGCTGTGATGATGGGATAAGGAAACAAGACATGGTAAAGACGTAGTTTTCTTCAAGCTACTAATACTATTTGACAAAAAGAATAACATAGCAGATATTCAGATGTACACAAATGTGCACACATGTATGTACCCACTCATGCCTATATAAGAACTCTTCACATTTAATTAAAAAAACAAATAGTGTCTATGAACTATCTGCAGACACTGTGCTAGGCATTATAGTGGAGATAACAAAGGTTATGTTATTTTTCTCTGCAAGAGGTTTACAAACCAACTGTAGGGGAAGGACCTAAATACATGAGACACTTAGATAATAACAAAAGAAGTATATGTGGGGTTTGCATTGTTGCAGTCAACTCCTAAGATAGATCCTAGTGAAGACTTCTGAGATGACGTTACAAAAAGACTCTGTCTTCCCTCTTGCTCACCCTCTCTTGATCAACCTGTGGGAAGCCTGATGAGCTTCCCTACAGAGAGGCCAACGTGGCAGGAGGTGAGGGAGGGCTCTAGCCAACAGCCAGCAAAGAACTGGGCCCTCAGCCCAACGGCCTGTGAGGGTCTAAATCCTAACAATAGCACTGAGTGAGCCTGGAAGTGGATCTTCCCCTCAACCCCACCCTTGAGATGACTGCAGCTCCAGCCAACACCTGGACTGCTGCCTTATGAGATCCTGAGTAAGAGCACCCAGCAAGGTATGCCTGGAACTGTGGGTTCCCATGGGTATCCCATAAAAACTGTGAGATAACAAATCTCTGTTGTTTTGGGTAATTTGTTATGCAGCAATAAATAACTAATACATTCATCATCCTAATTACAACAATGAAGCATAGCATATGAAGCATAGTATAAGAAAGTTTACTTATCTTGTTTTATAAGGAAAACAGATTGGAATGATGGTAGCATCTATTATAAAGCTGTCTTTACATAAGAAATTTTAAATTGTTACATGAGGAAACACAAATTTTAATGTAGAGATATTTTCCATAATTAAAGCAATAAGGAACACACTAAATTCTATCCTTACAAGGACAGGATGAGCTCTCAAAGGGAGCAAAATATCCCACCAAAGGGGTTTTCTTTTCCATTGCTAATAACACAGCAGATATTTAGATGTACACATATGTGCACACATGTATGTACCCACACATGCCTATATAAGAACTCTTAACTCAGATTAAAAAATATATTCAAAAATTATTGGATGGCATAACTAATTTACAGAACTGTATAAAGCATCTGATACAAATGTAAGTCAATTTTAAAATTTGTTTTTCAAAGTGGTTTTAGCCATTTACCAATCAAATTTATTAAGACCCTACTGTAGACCAGTGGAATGCTGTGATAAATATGTTATGACCTCAAGGAGTCCATGAGAGAGAAAAAGAACAGATATGTTAGACAGAGATGGGAATGTGTTTACAGTGGAAGCAAAACATGTAAGTTAGGCTATCAAATGTTAAATGATATCAGTCATCAGACAGTCCATATCAACAAGGGGCTATCAGCTCAGTAAAAACCGAACACTTAAGCACTAAGAAAGTGCTTAGTAAAAAGTAAAACTTAAGAAGACATCCTATCAATATTTTATAGCATTATTTTTCAAAATAGCAACCAGTCTATTTTTCCTTTTTATAAAAATCATAAATATTATAGAAAGTAAAACTAGCATTCCTACATTAAGTTGTGTTCCCTTCTCTGGGAAGGTGCCCATGATAATCACTCTAGCCTCTAGCACTCTAGTCTGAATTAGGCGTTGCACGTCTGTGTTCTTCTGTATTTACCTCTGTAAATCTCACAGTACACTGAAGATCCCTGATATCCATAAGTATACATAAAATCCAATCTTAAAAGTTTGGCCATTCACGAGTACGACTGCCTCCTCTGCCCCAAATTTGGGACACAGATATTTGCAATTGTATCTAGGTGTTACTATGAAACATGCACACCACAAAATTGGTATATAGGAAGAAGCATGCTAGTAAGGGTCGCCACTGAGAACCCAAAAATAGCTTAACAAGACTTCCTTTCCCCTGTTGCGTCAGTGTTTCTGCACCCACCTCCTCACCTCCAACCTCAGACCGCTACTAAATACCGAAGACCCCAGGGTTTCCACCTGAGGGCACAACAGACACTGAGGTAAGGTGGCGGCACCGGCTTCACATCCTCGCGCTACAGAGACCTCCGCTTCCAGTTCTCCTGGGCCTTACCTGGGATCCGGTACCTGTCTGCAACTCAGGTGCCGCGGTTTTCCAGAGGCCGTGCCTCCGGGCGAGGCTAATCCTACCTGCGAGAAACAGCCGGTAGGAAACTGCCCAGCCGCAGGTCACACAGGGAGCCGCCATGTTGGCTGTGGGAAACCCCGGCCAGGAGGGGTGAGAGGGTGGGGCCTGGGGACTGCGCAGGCGCTGATGGGCGCCAGGTTCCTGAGGCTGTCGGGAGAAAAAGCTTCCCCGGGCTTTAAGACCAGGGGGCGTGTCCTGTGGCCAGGGGCGACTCATCGATGATTGGGTGCGTGAAGCCCGCGGGGCGTGTCAGACTCCACCCCCTGGCCAGTGTCGACCCCGGAGTGGGCGGAGTAGTTAGTCATTGAGCTTAGCCTTTAGTCTTCCCATTTGGATTCAGTTGGTCTCCAGGTCTCCTTGGCACTCACTTCCACGTGGCTCTTTAGCCAACCCTTCCTTCTCATGCGCATTGCTGCACCTTGAGCGGGCTGTCCCTGAACCTTGGCTGCGCAGCCGGCCGCACCTCCCTCCCTCCCCTTCGGACTTCACGGTTCTCTAGCACCAGTCCGCTCCGGTGTGTCCTCTCTCATGCTCGAATGGACTCCAAGCGTTGGTCGTGTCCGCCTGCTTCCTAGCATGGGTTTTCACCTCCTCTCTAACTTCCCGCATTCTTCTGGATCCAGGTGAAGACCCCCTCTAGCAGCTGCCAAACCACTCTCGGTTCCCGAGCCCTCACTCTTGTATTTTCTTAACTGTTCTAGCACATACAATTATGTATAGTACATAATACTTGATAATAAACAACTGTCTTACTGGTTTATGTATTTACATGCTATACTTTTATCATTATTTTAGAATGTACTCCTACTTATAAAAAAAAGAAGTTAACTGTAAAACAGTCTCAGGCTGGTCCTTCAAGAGGTATTCCAGAAGGCATTGTTATCATAGGAGATGACAGCTCCATGCATGTTATTGCCCCCTGAATAAGACCTTCCAGTGGGATAAGATGTGCAAGTGGGAAACATTGATAGTGATGATTGTGGCTCTATGTAGGCCTAGGCATAGTTGTGTGTTTGCATCTTAGTTTTTAACAAAAAAGTGTAAAAAGTGAAAAAAATTTAAAAATAGAAAAAGCTTAGAGAGTAAGGATATAAAGAAAGAAAACATTTTTGTACAGTTGCACAATGTGTTTGTGTTTTAAACTGTTATTACAAGAGTCAAAAAGTTAAAAAAATTAAAAAGTTTATTAAGTAAAAAAGTTACAGTATGCTAAGGTTAATTTATTATTAAAGAAAGAAATTGCTTTTATAAATTTAGTGTAGCCTAAGTGTACAGTAGTTTTTAAATTTGCAGTAGTGTACAGTGAAGTCCGAGGCCTTCACATTCACTCACCACTCATTCACTGACTCACCCAGAGCAACTTCCAGTCCTGTAAGCTCCATTCATGGTAAGTACCCTAATGCAGGTGTGCCTTTTTTTTTTTTCTATGTCATATTTTTACAGTACCTTTTCTGTGTTAAGATACATAAATACCACTCTGTTACAATTGCCTACAGTATTCAGTATAGTAACATGCTGTACAGGTTTGTAGCCTAGGAGCAATTGGCCATACCACATAGCCTAGGTGTATAGCAGGCTGTACCAACCAGGTTTTTGTAAGTACACTCTATAATGTGCACTTACACATCACTTCTCTGCCTTTTGGCTAAGATCAAGTGTATCATGTGTACTTACACAGACATTGCACAATGACACACAATGACAAAATTGCACAAGGACATGTTTCTCAAAATACATCCCCATTGTTAAGCCATGCATGACTCTACAGTAAAGCAAATGTAGTACATTTTCCATCTCTAGGGGCGACACTTGTTCTACTGCATTAAATTTCCTGGGTAGCCTTTGAGTTTGGGAACAAATACTCTGCTATAGGTTAACATTGGGTACTTAATTTTCTTTCCAATGAAAAATTGGAATGTGTTGATAAACATTTAAAATATGAAAAAAAATCTGTAATTTACCAAATGACAAAAGCTTAGATTCCTTTCATTTTTTTTTTCTCATTTATTGAACACTTATCAAGTGGTAGGCATGAGGCATCTTAGGTATCAAAAGTCCAATATGATGGGGTCATGTCTAATGTGAGGGTTTGGTTCTAAAGTCAGCCTGTAAGGTAAACATCAGGAGAGCCAAAATGTTGGACTAACACGAAGTTTTGTTGAGATAATGGGGTAGCAGGCACTCTTAGATACTG
This sequence comes from Propithecus coquereli, assembly GCF_000956105.1. Taxonomy (NCBI): domain Eukaryota; kingdom Metazoa; phylum Chordata; class Mammalia; order Primates; family Indriidae; genus Propithecus; species Propithecus coquereli. The sequence continues at coordinate 6,469,092 of NW_012155062.1, read as the reverse complement.
CTGAGAGAATTTTAAATTGGTACAACCCTCATGAAATCAACCAACTAATCAATGACCTACTAAACTTAATAAAAGCGCACTCACAATCTATGAATTACATTCCTGACTTTCCCTGCAGAAAGTCTTGCACAGTGCACTAGGAGACATTTCTAAGAATGTTCCTAGAAACATTTTTTTTGGTAACAACAAAAATAACCTGTTTATGGATAGGAGGATGGATGGATGGGTGAGAGAGTACCACACAGCAGTGACAATGAATGAGCATCTGCTACACATAAGAACATGGATGAGTTTCACCAGGTGGAGTAAAGAATGGGAAATCACAGGTGCACATATACAGTAGGATTCCATTTACATAGAGTTCAAAAATAGGCAAAACTAAGCAAGATATTGTTTAAGAGTTTATCCCTGTGTAGTAAAACCATAAAAAAAGGCAAGACAATGAGAAACACAAAATTCAGGATAGTAAATACTCCTGGGAGGAGGGAGAAAGATGGCGAGAACAGGTACAGGGCACGGATGCCCTGACAATGTTGTTCATCTCTAGATGACTGATGGATCCATAGGTGTGCATTTTGTTATCATTCTTGAAATACTACAAATATATATACATCTAACAGGAAGAGTTGATTTTCACCTTCCGTCTCGCTCTGACACTGAACGGTGTGGCAGGCTGTGGCAGGAGTGTAAACTGAAACGATTGTTATTTTTTTTACCTGTGTTCCTCATACATCATTTCCTTATTCCTGTCTCCTTTATCACTTTCTCTCTCTGTCTCCCCCCTCCAGTGTGCGTAGCTTAAATTCTGAATGATGTAGGCCCCAGAAAATTGATACCCTGCCTCCACCTTTAAAGGATTCCTAGAAAGCATCCCTGGAACTGCAGAACTTGGTGGATCAATATGAGAATCTTTAGCCTAGGAAAAACCCAAAGGTTAATGGGTCCCACAGATCTCCAGCGAACATTGGATCAAAGATGGTCAAACACTGGGTGGTTCATGAAAGGTGAATTAACTACGGATCGAGCAATCAGGGTTCTCATCCAAGACCTGCCACAGACTCACTCTTTGACACTTAGTGGTTCACGTAGCTTATGGAACCCTACGTTTCTCGTCAGTGTAACCAGGGAGTAGATTAGACCAGAGTAAGAGCATCACCATTACCTTGTTGAATTGTGTCCCACAAAAAGATGTTACAGTCCTAACCCCCATACCTTCTATGCGACCTTACTTGGAAATAGGGTCTTTACAGAAGTAACCATGTTAAATTGAGGTCATTAGGATGAGCCCTAATCCAATATGACACTAACCCTTATAAAAACAGGAAATTTGGACACAGAATTAGGCACGTGGAGAAGGAAAACAGCGTGAAGGCACAGGCAGAAGGTGGCCATCCTCAGGCCAAGGGTCACCTAAGGCTGCTAGAAGCTATGAAAGAGACCTGGAACAGATTCTGTTCCATAGGCCTCAGAAGAAACTAACTCTGCTGACACCTTGATCTTGGACTTAATTCCTGCCTCTAGAAATGTGAGACAATAAATTTCTATTGTTTAAACCACCTAATTTATGGTACTTTGTTACAGCAGTCTCAGGAACAAATCTAGTGTATGGTATTTAAATATTCATTACTTTTTTGGATACTTCTCCCTTCAAAAGGAAGAGCCCCTGCCCTTGAGTGTGAGCTGGATTGAATGACCTGTCTCTGAAGAATAGAATAAGGTGGAAGTCTTCGTGTGCAAAGTTGGATACTAGTCACAGAAGGTACTTTGGCTTCCTCCTTGTTCTCTTTCTTTCCTGAAGGGCCCATTCCGGGAGGACATGCCCCGAGACAACCCCACGAGAGGCCCACCTCATGAGGAACTGAGCCTTCTGCTAACAGCCATGTGAATGAGCCAAACCTTCAGATGACTGCAGCCTCTGTCAACATCCTGACTGCCACCTCATGAGGGACCTTGAGGCAGAACCACTGATTTCAGGCTCTCAGACCACAGAAACTGTGAGATAATCAATATTGTTTTAGACTTCACCACCGTACAATTCATCCATGTGACAAAAAATCATTTGTGCCCCCTAAATTTATTGAAATAAAAAAATAGGTGGTTCCTGGGGCCCGCCCCTTCTGGGAGTCCAACGTGGAAGTTGCTGGCAGATCAGGCTTTCGAGGAAGCCTCCTCAGAGCTGCAGCCGGAGGCCAAGGCCAGCGGAGGTCAGATTTCATTACGTTTAATCCACTGGCAATAAGTTTTTCAATCTTGTTCATCTGGCAAATTCCTGTACATCTTTTATTATTATTATTATTATTGTGATTAAAAAAGCATAAAATTTACCATTTTATCCATTTTTAAGCATGCAATTCAGCAACATTAAGTATATTCACATTGTTGTGCAACCATCACCACCATCCATCTCCAGAACCTTTCCATCCTCCCAAATCGAAACTCTATACCCATTAAACTAACTCCCCATCCCCCTTCCCCCAGCTCCTGGCAACAAACAGCCTATCTCTATGAGTCTGACTATCATAGGTACTTCATATAAGTGGAATCATGCAGAATTTGTCCTTTTGTATCTGGCTTATTTCACTTAGCATAATGTTTTCAAGGTTCATCCACGTTGTAGCATGTGTCTGAATTTTCTTCCTTTTAAAGGTGGAATAGTGTTCTATTGTATGGATATATCACATTTGTTTACCCATTCATCCATTGAGAGGCACTTGGGTTGTTTCCACCTTTTGGCCTTTATGAATAATGCTGCTATGAATATGAGTGTACAAATATCTGTTCAAGTCCCTGCTCTCAATTCTTTTGAGTATATACCTAGAAATGGAATTGTAGGACTCTTGTTTTTAACGTGGCCAGATTTTTAACTTAATCTACACAGGCAGGTGCCCACAAAAGATAGCATGAGTGGTATTTATGTCTACAACTTGAAAAGTCTTTAATCATCTAGACCACTCCCAGCTAAATAAACAGTATATATGGGGTAAGAAAGTGAGTAATGTAAATTTCACTGAAATTTAAAAATATTTATGAGGTAATTTTAGTACAAAATTGCTCTGTATTGAGCTTCTATAGCAGTTTAAAAATGAAATCTGTTTCAGCATACATGTAAATCTATTCTCCCAAGATGCATATATTTTGCTATATTAATTGAATTTTAATAAATAAAAAATAAAATAAATATCTTCTTTGATTTTTTTCCCTGTGTTCAGTGTGATCGAATCCATCTACATATACAGCTCTTTACCTACGAGCTGTCAATTATGGTTGCTATAAAAGAGACAACACTTGGGGAGCTGTCAGTCAATGCTGTTGTGATGCTTCAAGCATCATTTCTCCAGGCTTAGTTATCAAAAATAAAACAAATTTACATGGAACATAAAGGTGGATTCATCACACCATTTGCTGTGCATTGAAAATGTCTTCAAACATATACAAGTTCAGGGACAAGGTGCTTAACGCCAGTATTTCTTGGACCATGTTTGTAATTACTTTGCGTAGATTTCGTCATTAAATAAAAAGTGCAAGCCAGGCATGGTGATGTACCTATAGTTCCAGCTACTTAGCATGCTGAAGCAGAAGGATCAGAGTCCAGCCTGGACAACATAGCAAGAGCTCATCTCAAAAAACAACAGCAGCAGCAAAAGTGCATGTAGACAATGAAAATAGTATCGTGATAGAGTAACAGGGTTCTGATTGGTTCCCTGATTTGAAATAACAGTGTGTAGAGAATGGTCTGTGGCATCACGGGTATTTCCTCCACCCATGGATTTGGACTCAGTACAGGACTCCCCTGTGATGATCCCTGAGTGGAGGTAAAGGAGATCTAGCAAAAGAGAACTAAATGGCCACCTTGGTGAACCGGATTTATTCAGGATACCAGCACTTTCTGAATGAAAAACATGACTGTGAAGAAGCAATATAATTGAAATCAATAAAATCACAAAGAGTATGGCAAAAATAAATATAGACTTAATCAAATTCAAAAAAACTGAAACCAAAGTGAAACTCCATCAGGCATAAAAGAGACTGTTTTAGGACAAATAGAGGAAATACCACTTTACACAGCAGAGAGACAACTGAAAAAGTGCATTGCTCCTAAGACATTGATGCAGCTGAAACTGTAAATAAGCAGAAGATTGTGATCCAGGCCCGGAAAGTAAGAAACGTTCTGAAGTGTTATTTTCATTATTAATCTATTGAAGAAGCAGAGGTAAGAGCAACACATCTCTTGCGTCTCTAGCAGAGAGACGGTGTGGATTGAGATGGACCATGGGATATAATTCTAAGAAGTGTAAAAAGAATAACATAAATTGTACATACATGTGCACATAAACACACACGCTTATATGTAACAGAAATTTTGAAGCACATTATATAAGATTATATGGCATTAATAGAGCACTGTTCTAAGCACCCTAAAAGTTTTATATCATTTGGTCACAAGACCATCCTATGAGGAAGGTACTGTTAGTATCCTCACATTAGACCATAAGGAAGCTGAGACATGGAGATGTTCAATAACTTTCACAAGATCTCAAGATGAGCAAGGGAGGGAGCTGGGTCATGTGACACTGGAGTGCACACACCAAACACTCCCCTCCCGAACACCCGGTCCTGGACCCTCACTCTGGCCCGTATCGATGCTCACTGTGACCATTCTCTGCAGGGACCCAGTTTACTTGTCCTATTTCAGCTCCAGTTAACTCTGATGTCTCACTGTTATCACCCATCCCATCTCCTGCATAACGACATGAGATTCTATTTGTCTACGCTGCTTTTCAGAGGTCAAAAACTAACTGCCCTTTGGATATTTTGGGTTTTTTTTTTTTTTTGGCCTGCTCAGTGTTTTGGGTGTGTGTGTGGAAGTTAAATGTGGATGCTTTTGGTCGATCACACACTGCCCCTTCACCCCATCCCCACTGCCCTTGGTGTCCTACTTCAGCCTGTTCCCATGTTCATGTGACATCCTTGATTTCTACAGCACCTGCTGTGAGTGCTACCCATACGTACTTGACAAATGCTTCCTGATACAATTATGAACCTCAGAACTGTTCAGATTTTACCTACTCAAAGAGAGCCAGGAATGTTGGGCCCTTAGAACCTAAAGGATTCTTCTAGGAAGGCCAACCAGGGAGCTGCATATTTCATGATTTGGAGACATGGATAATCCTGCCCAACATCCCTGCTGACTTTGCTGCCCAGCTGGAAAGTGGAATTTTGGTATTTTAGGAATTAAAGTAAGAATTTAATCTACACACAGATGATTTTATCTTTGTCAACAAATATTTATTGATACATGCTTTGCAAGGCTTTGTTGACAGAAACCATCTAGGTATTAAAATGATACCTACTTTTCAGAGGCTTATCAGCTTATAGGGGAAAAAAGATAATATACCTGAATGTGATAATTCTAGGAAAACCACGATAGAGTCTTGAAAGAATTGCAAAGTAATTTAGGAGTTCAAAAAAGAAAACATTACTTCCTGGCAAATGGATCAAGATAGTCTTATTTCCTAAATGTTTTATAGAGTTGCAAATCAAAAATAAAGAAACCATGTAATTCATTTCATTACTGTTATGCAGAGCCAGTCCTAAACTCTCACTGAAAGCAATTAACCTACCCCATTTTATAATACCTACAAAGCAGAATTTTCTATCTTAATTTATCAAATCATGCGATTAAAATTATTCTTCAATATCTTTAAAAGATTCATAAGCACCTTTCCTATTTCCACTGAAGAAACATTTCTGGTCCATTTTCCAAGTGTTTTCCAAAATCAGGTATCATATCTGATATTTGAAATTGTGTCCAATTTCCATGAGGATATCACAGTCTGGTATGTGATTAAATTATCTCATCTCTTTATGAATAGAATTTGCTGTGATTAAATCGTAAACACCTGCATGATGCTATTTTGGCTTTAGACTCAAAGGAACATTTTATCCTGGGAAATACAGAGTTCCTGAAATAAGCATATCAGTTTTCTGACCAAGCTGTTAGCATTTCATTCTTAATGACCTTTGAAACTTAGAAATATCTATGCTGATATGGTAAATCTTTGTTTTCCTGTCATCTAAATTGTATGTCCAGTGCCATTTAGATATAGATTGCTGACCTCAGGACGTGCACTTGTCAAATATTCATATTGTTTATAACTTCTTATCCAATCAGGTCAAAGTGTTTCTTTATGTTGTCAAAATCAGAAGTTCAATTTAAAAATTCAACAAGCTCATGGAGTTTATAGCAGGGAAGATAAAACTGATAGTGCAAATTAGCGTGACCTCTAGATTTTTACAAATAAATATACATTTGGCTTATTGTTGAAAAGAGAGAACATGAGAAAAACAACTGAATTTTAGCTTTCATTGTCTTTTGTTTTTCATGGGTATTGTAATCACATAAATAATAATCAGTATTGGAGATGTACACCTTCCTAGCAGCAGGGAGAGATTCCTGCCAAATAATAGGCACAAACGTTGGGTTAATAACAATGCATCGGTTTGTGCTCAGTTGCAGGCAACAGAAATAACTACAGCTGGTTTCAGTAGAAAGGGATTTATACTGGGTATTAACTAACTTACAAAATCATTGCAAGGGAAGGTGGGTCAAACTGTAGCTGAACTTCGGGAACACCTCCAGCTCCTAAAACAACACTGTTACTGCCATGAACTGCACCAGCTCTGCTCTACTTCATGCTCTGTCCTTCTATTCCCACTTAATTCAGTTAGAAATTCAAGTTTCATGTGAGTGTCTTTGATCAGTAGAAACTGAATCATATCTGGAATTCTAGCTTGCAAGAGAGTCTTTAACTTTTCATCTTTAGCAGTAGAGGAGGGAGGTGATTTTTTAAACTATTTTGGTCACTGCTCTGTTCCTCATAGTTTTCCAAGCAGCACCCAGTGTCTAGAACCTGGAACATAAATGTTTACGAAAGAAAGGGAATTGGAGTGGATGTCGAGCAAGCAAGTTCACTTTTTGCAACAACCATGTAATTGGGATATTGTGGAGTGGGCTTAAGCATCTACTAGATGGTTAGATGAGAGAATTTGAGGTTCTTTTTCAAACCCTTTGAGGGCAAGATCCATGTCTGTTTTGTGTATATTATATCCCCAGCCCAAGACTATGCCTGGCACATACTAGGCAATCAATAAATACCTGTCGGTTGAATGAGTGTCTCCATAACACATAAGTTGTTTTTTCTCCTATTTCCACCATCTTTCAGTGGTGAAGATTTATATACTGATTATTCTCCAACTTTTTCATGTCGTGTAGATAGTACCTTTTATAATTTTGTCATTTAGTTTCTTTCCCCTAAATTGAGAATGTGTACAAATTGAGAATTTGTGAATGTGCACCTTCTATCTACACTGACACCTAACTATTTTGATGTTTAGTTAACTCAGGGTAGGACTGCTTGCTACAGTGACTGTATGTTGTCTAACGCAGCAGTCCCCAACTCCCAGACTGTGGACGGGTACCAGTCCATGGCCCGTTAGGAACCGGGCTGCACAGCAGGAGCTGAGTAGCAGGTGAGTGAGCAAAGCTTCATCTCTGTCTACAGCCACTCCCCCTCGCTCGCATCACTGCCTGGGCTCCATCTCCTGTCAGATAAGCGGCGGCATTAGATTCTGCATTATGGTGAGTGAGATGCATAATTATTTCATTACATGTTACAATGTAATAATGATAGAAATAAAGTACACCATAAATTTAATGTGCTTGAATCATCCTGAAACCATCCTCTCCCCAATACCCCCAGTCTGTGGAAAAATTGTCTTTCAGGAAACCTGTCCCTGGTGCCCAAAAGGTTGGGGACTGCTGGTCTAATGAGTTAATCTCTATTTTTATTGCACAGAAAAGTATCATTGAAGAGTTTTACTCGCACAGAAGATGCCTTCTTTAACTTTAGAAAATAGCATCTTAGTTCTTGAAGCAAGACAAATGCAACATGATTAATCAGATTATAATGGTCATAACGACAGTTTTGCAAATAGCATGTCCTTGATGTGGCTTTGTTTCTGTGATGTGGGGTGAAGGATAACAAGCAGAACTGCCAGTTGTTTGGTAAATGCCTCCCTCCCTATCTAGGGTTTTTTCCTGCTTATATTTTATTCCTTATAAAGAACAACTGATTTTTCCTTTCCTAAAAAATTCATTGGTGCTTCATTTTCCCTTCAGATATTTGTAGAAACTTCCATTTTATTTTGTATACAATCCCAGCAACCGTGTATTTCTATAAATGAATTATTGTGATGGTTATTTAATTGAAGTACCCAAAGTTCAGCACCTTTAGGAATTAAGGTGACTGTATTGCACATTATACACAACTCCGTGTTTTATTTTATAAATTTCCACTTTGTAAGATTTTTTCCCAAAATTAGATTTATAACTATACTTAGAACTAAATTTATAACTCGTATTAGTCAATAATTTATGTTTTTCAAAGCATTTTTACACATTTTATTTTGAATCTCACAACAACCTAATTAGATTTTAAGCATATCAGAAACTATATTAAGTCTGGATACATTGGCCTGAATGTTTTAAGTGCTAAGAACATGTTAACAATGGAAAAGTGTTATTTTAACCATACAATTTACCATCTTAACCGTTTTTAAGTGCACAGTTGAGAAAAAAAATTCTCCTGTTAATACCATTAAAATTAAATACTTCCAAGGAAAAACAAAACATTATCTAGCTAGATTGCTCATAAAAACAGAATTATCTCTCGAACTTCTTAGGTATTCTCAATTTCTTTGCACGTGCACAGAGAGAGAGAGAGAGAGAGAGAGAGAAAGAATCTAAAATACCCAACACCCTAAATGGTATGAAAACATCCTTTAATACTTTTTGAAATAATTTCATCACTACAAATATTAACTTGCCTAAGAATTGGCATCCAGATTTCACAAAATGCCCTTTTGGCCAGGTGGTTCCAGTTTATTCTCCAAATTCAGAACAGGAGTGAGTAAATGAGGATTTAGAAAAACAATTGGCTGGGATGTTCTTTCTATCATTTCCTTGCCATTTTCTTTGATTGACTTATTATTCTCTCTCTTAGCTTGATAATGATGTTTTTTTGCTTTTTTCGTTTTTTAAAAATTGTGATAAAATGTACATAACATAAAATTTACCATCTTAATCATTTTTAAGTGCACAATTGAATGATACTAAGTGTATTCATATTGTCATGCAATCGTCATCACACTCCATCTCTGGAACTCTTTTTGTCTTGCAAAACTGAAACTCTGAGCTCATTAAATAATAATTCTCCATTCTCTTCTCCCCTCAACCCCTGGCAACCATCATTCTACTTTCCATCTCTTTGAATTTGACTGTTCAAGGAACCTCATGTAAGTGGAATCATACAATATTAGTCTTTCTGTGACTGGCTTATTTTGCTAAGCATTATGGCCTCAGTGTTCATCTATGTTGTAGCATGTGTCAGAATTTCCTTCCTTTTTAGGGCTGAATAATATTCCATTGTATGTATATACCACATTTTGCCTATCAGTTCATCCATTGAGGGATATTTAGGTTGCTTTCATGTTTTAGCTATTGCAAATATGCTGCTATGTTGTTACTATTTACATTGAAAATCTTTTTTCCAATGTTTCAGTTTCAATCTATTTGTATCTCTAGATCTAAAGTGAATCTCTTGTAGACAGGATACAGTTGGATCATTTCATTTTTATCCATCTGTCAGGCTCTGTCTTTTGATAGGAGAGTTTAATCCACTGACTTTCAAAGTAATTATTGGTAAGGAGAGACTTCTGTCATTTTGCTCTTTGTTTTTTATATGCCTTATAGCTTTTTTGGTCCCTCATTTCCCACATTGCTGTCTTTTTTATGTTTAGTTTTTTGGGGGTTTTTTTGTTTTTGTAGTTAAATATCTTAATTTTCTTCTCATTTCCTGTTGTGTATGTTCTATAGATATTTTCCTTGTGGTTACCATGGGGATTACATTTAACATTCTAAAGTTATAACGCACTAATTTGAATTTGTACCAAGTTAACGTCAATAAAAACAAAACACTGCTCTTTAACAGCTCATTCTCTACCCTTTTCGGTTATTAATGTCACAAATTACATCTTTATAAATTACATATGTACATTATGCATCCAGTAACATAAACTAATAATTGTGTTTCATACATTAGTCTCTTAAATTAAACAGAAAACAAAGTGTGGAGATACAAATCAAAGTTATAATAACACTAACTTTTATACCAATAATTGTTTTTTAAAAATGTATTAGTCCTTTACATCATGTAAAAAACAAAAAGTAGAGTTACAAGCTGGTGTTACAACAATACTAGGTTTTATAATTGCAGATATCTTAACTGAGATCTTGTATTTCTTCATATGGCTTTGAGTTACTGTCTAGTATCCTTTATTTCAACTTGCAGTATTTTTTTTTAGCAGTTCTTGCAGGGCAGGACTAGTGATTATAAACTCCTTCAGCTTTGTTTATCTGTAAGTATCTTAATTTCTCCCTCACTCTTGAAGGACAATTTTGCTAGATATAGGATTCTGTTGACAGTATTTCTTTCAGTGCTTTGAATGTATCAGCCCACTGCCTTCTAGCCTCTATAGTTTCTGATGAGAAATCTGCCTATTATATTATTGAGGATACTTACATGTGACAAATTGCTTCTCTTCATGTTGCTTTCAAGATTCTCTTTATCTTTGGCTTTCCCCAGCTTGATTATAATCTGTCTTGGTGTGGGTGTCTTTGTGTTCATCATATTTGGAGTTTTTTGAGCTTTTTGGATGTTTACATTCATGTTTTGTAATCAAATTTGGAAGTGTTTGGCCACTATTTCTGTGAATAATCTCTCTGTGCCATTCTCCCTCCCTTCTCCTTTCGAACTCCTGAAGTGCATATGTTGGTCTGCTTGATGTTGTCCCATATATACCCTAAGCTGTGTTTACTTTTCTTGTATCTTTTTCTTTCTGTTGCCCAGACTCAGTACTTTCAATTGTCTTATCTTCAAGTTTACTGATTCTTTCTTCTTCCTATTCAAATCCACCTATAAATCCTTCTAGTGAATTTTCCATTTCAGTTATTGTACTTCTCAGCTCCCAAATTTCTTTTGGTTTTTTGTAGGCTTTCTACATATTTATTGTTATTTTCATTTTGTTCATACATCATTTTCTTGGCTTTCTCCACATTTTCCTTCAGTTCTTTGAGCATCTTTAAAACAGTTGTTTAAAGTCTGTGTCTAGTAGGTCTACTATCTGGTTTTTCTCAGGGACCATTTCTGTTGTTGTTATTGTTTCTTTTCAATTGCCCATACTTTCCTTGTATGTCTTGTGATTTTTTTGCTAGAAACTGGACATTTGAATCAGTAACTGTGGAAATTAGATTTTCCCCCTTCCCCAGGGTTTGCTGATTTTTTATTTTCTTTTTCTTTTTTGATTGTTATAGGATCAGCCTTGGGTGTAAACTTAAGGTCTCCTCAGGTTTTTTCTGAATCTGTGCCTTCCCCCGGGCATGCACAAACAGTTGCTTTCTAATTTCCCCTGTATATGTGGTTACTTTTGAAGGTCCTAGGCTTTAATGCCTGGCTTCCAAAAGGGGGAAAACAGAAAAATGGAGGGGGGAATAAAACAAAAGAAAGGAAGAAAGGAAGAAAGGAAAAGGAAGGAAGGAAGGAAGGAAGGAAGGAAGGAAGAAAGAAAGAAAGAAAGAACCAATCTTTTAAATCCCCCAGAAGTCACTTCAGCCAGAAGGAGAAGGGCTTGACACAGTGCAGGGAGGGGTGCAACAATAGCTGCTTACCTCTGTGTCTGCATCTCCAAGACCAGAAGCAGCAATCAGTGATCAGTTACAGATTTCCGATATTTGGAGGACAAGGTCCTTATTGTGCACCCTGGCACCTGTAAGTTGTATACACAGCTGCCTGCCATGGTGCTGGGTTTGGGAGTGGTGGCTGCTACCGTGTTAAGAACAGAAATTGACAGAAAATTAACTGCAATTTACCTTCCAAGCCTTTCCCTGGATGTTACAAGCCTTTAATAGATTTCAGAGTTCCAGAATAACTACATCAGACAGAAGCTGCTAGTGCAATTATTGTCTAGGTAGGGAGATGGATCTCTGGTGCTTCTGACTCTTCCATCTTCCCTGAATCCTCCTTTCATTTTTATAAAATAAAGGCTAACATTCTTATTATTTCTTTAAATAGTCCCCTTTGTTTTGTATTTTACAAACAATAAAATGTTCTCCATGTTAATTTCTGTGAAACTCTTAATAGCTTGTTCCTGAACCAACTAAACAAATTTTAAATAAATACCAAATCATGTATTAATGGGGAAAAAAGACTGATATTTTTTCTAAAAGCAAGACATTTTTTCTATTAATACATTATTGTATTGAGGAGCAGAATGTTTTGTTTTACATATTACAAACAAAAACCATTTTAAGAAAAGAACTACATCTTTTTTCAGGTGTCATCAATATTGAGACCATCCTCTATGCCAAAGGTTCTTAACGTTGGCTACATGTTGAAAAGACACATCTCTGGCTCCAGGCTCAGAGATTCTGATCAAATTATCTGGGGTGTAACCTGGGCTTTGGAATTTGTAGATGTATCCCAGGTGATTCTTATGGGTATAGGAATCTCTGCTCTATGCCTTCTGTGTTTTTCTCTTAAGACAGAGCTCATGATTTCTACATGAGCATTTATCTTTTGCAATTCCAGGCTTATTGTCACATGCCATACATATCTGTGTATGGACACCATTGGGGCTCAGCCAGGTTCAACTGGATCTCTTTTATTCCTATGCACCCCTCCTGTGTCCTCTGCATGCTTGTGCTTTTAACTGTCCACACCTGTGTCTTTTTTGGAGGCCTTCCCAAGGTCTACTGGGCCACTTTGTGCACAGACACAGAAAGTAGGAAGTGCCTGGGAGTTTACATCCCTATAGGCCTGCACTTAGGCAACGGCCTGTGGGGATGTAATAATGACTTGTTAGCAATGGTGCAGCCGATAAAAGCCCAGCTCTCTTGCTCCCAATTAAGATAAACTGAGGCAAAACTTGTAGTCATATTAGGCTGAATCATTTTTCCAGGGAGCTCTGTGTGAGCTCACACCCTTGCATGGCTTTGTCCCCTTCCCTGTCCTGCTTTCCTCTCTTCCTTATTGGTTTCTCCTGGGAGTGGTTCCTGACTACATCACTTGCATGCATATCTTTGTCTCAGGATCTGCTTCTGGGAACCCAAACTAGGGCATGGCTCTGTGGTGGTCCCATGGAGCAACTAACCCTATAAGTAGGTTAGTTAAGGGAGGAAAGAGAAAAAAAAAATAATGAGGAGTGAAATATTAATTGGAAACAAATAAACGTATTCAGTAATGATTAAAGAAGTCTCAAAGTCAACAAGAAGAACTTTCTGTTTTTAATCTTCACTTGAAAGTTAAAAGATTATTTTGTGTATTTTGAAAAATTGCCCAGGGATATCACAAAATGACTCTTGGTATTTCCATCTATTAGGGAATAGCACTAACAGCAAAATGTTTTCGAATATTTGATCATTAGAAACACAGCATCAAATTTTCAGGCATGAGTATATGTGTTCTGCCAGCATGACTTTACTAGGAAGACTTTTCCAAATTTACACACCCTAATTATGTCCTTGGGCCACTGGCATATGACAAGTTATGACTGTCCGTGCGGAAACATGGTTACATGAAAAGTCAGAGCAGACGAGGTTTTCTTTTATTCTTGCAAAGAAAATACTGGGTTACTTTTAAGTAGGTCATGGTGCTTCGAGAAAAATTTGGGGACCACCTGCAGATAAAAAGACATAGTGGATTCAATCTAATTTCTGATCCATGAGGATCCAGAAAGCACTGCTCCTAACAGGTGTTCATTTTTCCACTTAAGGCTGCAACCTTAGCCAAGAAGTAAATAAAAGTAACCTCTAAGTCTTCTTTTATGAAGTAGTCTCTCTAGTGTAGAATTGAGGCCAATACCAGTATCAAGGCAGTTCTTTTCTGAAAACACTGATTCGGAGGCAGAATAAAAGGCTTCATTTTCCAGAACTGTCATTCTGATGCCTTTCTTGACGATTAGATTTACTAAAGAATTTTATAGAGAAAAGAGAGAGAGGGAAATTAAGCAAAATGTCCAGATGTCATCTGTTAAAAATGTTTTATTGAGACAATGAACAAATAACATCAACAAGTACTAAAATTTTAATTAAAATATGATTTACAATGTTGCTGTGTACCACCAGAAGCATTCTTATTGATGGGAAATAAGATTGCTCTGCTGTATCCTTAGGACTCTCAAACACCCCATTTGACTTTGTGGGTCTCCTATCCAAGTCTTATAATATCTTTTCCATGCCCATGAGCATGAAAATTTTCTTCAACACTTTAAAACACAATGGCAGTATCAATCGTTCCCTTTCATTGCTGGCTACATCACTGAAGAGATGTACATTATGTTCACTTGCCTTCTGCTCAGAAAAATCTAACTATTGCATTTCTGTCAATTCGTTGATTGAAGAGCTTCCCCCTCAGAATGTTGACAGCTGTTCCAGACATTTATAAAATAACTTGGATAACAGCTGCAAACGGATTGGCTAAAGAAGATTTGGAACCATGTAATTAGCATTCATCAAATGCACACATTTGCATTGAAAAACCTCTTCAACCCAAAAGTTGACTATCAGGAAGCTGATGATTCTTGCTAAGTCCCCAAACAGGACTTGCTAATGCTTAAATCTCCATTAGCTGATTTTAAATGGAGCATATTAATATAGTTACTATTAAATAAGTTAATGTTAAATGCTGTCTGTAACTAATACTGCTTTAATTTTTGTCCTTTATCCATCTAGACATCATCAGGTAAAAAATTAAAATGAACACATGCATCACACACAAAAATAAAAAAGATTATAGCTCATTGTAGTGGGTGACGCTCTTTTAACGTTCCTGAACAGATGTAATTCCCCAGATACAAAGTGGAAATAAACCTAGTCACCTAATTAATTACATTTATGTACATAAAAATATTCTTGGCAGGAAACAAAAATGTATGTGTATTTTAGTCACCACTATGTTAAGAAGTGCATTAAAATCCTAAAAGTAAACACCCAAATATTAATGGTGATTGTTTAGTATGGCATGAAATGGGAGACTTTCCCTTCTTCCTATAGATTGTAAATGTTTTTTTGAACATGTAATACTTATATAATTGAAAAAAATAAACTTTATATTAAAATGTTTTTGATACCTAAAGGAAGCTACAAGTGTAACTTCAGAGTCAAGGGGACCACTGGTCTTACTTAACTATCTTGAAAGGACCTTTAGTTTAAAAGGAACTTCCCCAGGGACTAGGTTCTTATAGATATGTAAATAGATGCTACAATGTTCATTGTATAAACATTTCAGTGCTTATAATAGGGCTAGTGTCCTACAAAGAATGAAGGCACCCAAACATAGACTCACATTAAATAATAAACTATTATGTTTGACTAGTATATGACTGATCTGAATATCCACAGAGCAACACCTAGGAGACCTAGAGGAGGAGAAGGATACTGCTTTTGAATCCCACCTATAAGTGCTTCCAAATCTATGCATTTGTTCAGATGGTTCAGTCTACCAGGAATTCATTCCCTTCTTTACCATTCTATTTAAATCTTTCAGGGCTTTTTTTTTTTTTTTTAGCATTATCATATTTATTTTAGTCTTATTTTGTCCCTTACTTATACAAAGTACATACCCCTATTTTTTAATTGGCACAATAATTGTACATATTCATGGGGCACACGATGTTTTGATACATATAATGTATAGTAATCAAATCAGGTTAATTAGCAGATTCATCATCTCAAACATTTATCATTTCTTTATGCTGGGAATGTTCCATTCATCCTCCTTATATCTATTTGAAACTATATGGTATACTCTTGTAAACTATAGTCATCCTACAGTGAGTGGTATACAACACTAGAACTTATTCCTCCTATTTAGCTGTAATTTTGTATCCTTTAATCAAGGCTTGTTTTGCATGCTGCTTCTGCCCTAAGGTCCCTAATTCTTGGATGAGGTGTGCCTTCTTGAATCGACCTCCTTTCTTGGAATTTCTCTAATACATTGCTTTGGCTCTGGTGGCTTCCTCTGGTCTTGTAGACCATGAGTAGCTCTCACAGAGTCCCTGTCCTCCAGGACATGACGTTTTCACAAGCAGAATTAGTCATCTTCATCTCCCACCAAAACGAGCAATAGTCTTTTTCATTTTTGTGTATGATGCATGTATTTATTTTAATTTTTACTTGATACTAGTAACTAATACATACTTATAGCTTTATTTACCTCATATAATTGGCACACATAAACTGAACATATTTAAAATGTATAATTTGATAAATTTCAACATATGTATACACCTGTGAAACCCTCACCACAATCATGATAATGAACATATCCATCATACCCCTTGGCAACCCCTCCATCCAGCCCTGGCCCCAGGCAACTGTTGAGCTGCCTTCTATCACTATGGATTAGTTTGCATTTTCTAGAATTTTATATAAATGAAATTATGCAGTATGTACTCTTTTTTGGTGATGGCAAGGAGATGATCTGGTTGTTTTAACTCAGACAATTATTTCAAAATTAATCCATATACTTCTGTATCAATAGCTCATTTGTTTTTATTACTGAGTATTACTTGGCATGGGTTAACCACATTTGGTTTGTTCATTCACTGGCTAATGGGCACTTGGGTTGTTTCCAGTTTAGAGTCATCATAAATAAAGCTACTATGGACATTTGTGTGCAAGTTCTTGTACAGACATGTGCTTTCGTTATTCCTAATTAGATAAATACCTAAGAGTGGGATGGCTGGGTCGTATGTAGATGTATGTTTAACTTTTTATGAAACCATCAAACTGTTTTCCAAAGTAGCTGTGACATTTTATTAAATACATTCCTACCAGCAGTATGCAAGAGTTGCTCTGGATCCTTGCCAACACTGGATGCAGTCAACCTTTTCACTTTAGCTATTCTAGTGGGCATGTAGGGGCGTCTTGTTTTAATTCACAATTCCCTAATAACTAGTGATATTGGGCATCCTTTTATGTGCTTACTTGCCATCTGTATATCTTACTTGGCTGTCTGTTCAAATCTTTTTCCCATTTCAAAAATTGGTTTTTCTTCTTATTTTTGAGTTGTAAGAGTTCTTTATATATTCTACATTCAGGTTCTCTGTAGGACATATGTTTTTCAAATAATTTCTTCTAGTATGAGGCTTGTCTTTTAATTTTCTTAACATTGTCTTTTGAAGAGCAGGAGTTTTATATTTTGGTGAAGTCTAATTGTTTTGATTTTTCTTTCCTATAGTTAATATTTTTTGTGTCATATTTAAGAACTCTAGCCAGGCATGATAGCATGCCTGTAGTCTCAGCTACTCAGGAGGCTGAGGCAGGAGGATCACGTGAGCCCAGGAATTCAAGGCTG
>NW_012155062.1:6445979-6449636 GCF_000956105.1 Propithecus coquereli | reverse complement strand
ATTTTATATAAGTTGTTAAATTTATTGGCTTAAAGTTCTCCATATTATTTTCTACCTTTTAGGGTCTGTGGTAATTATCACCTCTCTACTTCCTGATACTGGTTTTGTGTCTTCTCTTTTTTGTCCTGATCAATCTGGCTAGAGGTTTATCAATTTTACTGATTTTCTGAAAGAACTAGCTTTGGTCTCTGGGCTATATATTGGTTACACCTTGCATAAAACATTGTGATATCTAGTTGCATTTCAGCTGATGAATCTATTTCTCAAGTTAGGGCGTTATGAAAGTTAGGAGACTCTCTTTCCTTTAAAATGTGCTAGCGAGGTCTTGCATCTCCGTTTCTGATGGTATCACTCTCATTATGTTGTGTGCCCTCTTTTGAAGAACTTGAGACAAATTCCTTTTGAGCTGGGTCTAAAAGAAATATGAGTGACATTACACAGAAAAAAGTTTAGCCCACACAAGATCTCCCTCGCTTTTGACACTAATTGCAAGACTGGAGGAGGGCCCCAAATCACCCATAGGTTCAATAATTTACTAGAAAAATTCACAGAACTCACTAACAGCTATTATACTCATGGTTACTGTTTATTACAGGGAAAGGATACAGATAACGCTCAACCAGGGAAGAAGCACACAGAGCAGAGTCCAGAAGGGTATGAAACACAGAGCTTCTGTTGTCCTGTCTCTGTGTGGTCAGGATGCATTTATTCTCCACCACTGAGTTATGACAATATTGAATAGAGGTTTGCCAACTAGGGACACTCACCTGAGCTTCAGTGTCCAGAGTTTTTATTAGATCTTCACCACATAGGCATTATTCATTGATTGGTTGCCCAGGTGGTTGACCTTGGTCTTAAGGTAAACCAGTACTGTGTGACTGCAAACCAGAGGGAAGAAGGTTAAGATTCCAGAAGTGGGGGTTGGATAAAAGGGATGCTGGTTAGGTGGTGGAAATCTGGACATTACTTGGGTTATAGGGACTGATTAAAATCTACAGTGGCAGAGTGATCTGAAAAGGCTTTTAATAAGAAGAATGGCTAATAAGCAATCTTAAAATTTTGGTATGCAGTATACATGGCAACTCTTTCCTATAACCATTGTCTTTATAAGCATTTACATTCTCATTGTTATGGTCTGAATTGTGCTCCACTCAAATTCATCATGAAGGGGTGTTGAAGTCCTAACCCACGGTGCCTCAGAATGTGACTGTATCTGCAGATGGCGTCTTTACAGAGGTGATTAAGTTAAAATGGTATCATTAGGGTAGACTCCAGTCCAGTATGATTGGTGTCTGTCTTGGTTCATTTGTGTTGCCACAAAGGAATACCCGAGGCTGGGAAATTTATAAAGAAAAGAGGTTTGTTTGGCTCACAGTTCTGCAGGCTGTAAAAGAAGCATAGCGCCAGCATCTGTGTCTGGGGAGGGACTTGGGCAGCTTCCATGCGTGGTGAAAGGGGAAGGGGAGCTGGTGTGTGCAGATCCTATGGCAAGAGAGGAATTGAGGAGAGAGGCGCCAGGCTCTTTTTAATAATCAGTTCTCACAGGAACTAATGGAATGAGAACTCACTCATTACCGCAAGGGTGGCACCACCCATTGATGAGGGATCTATCCCCATGACCCAAACGCCTCCCACCAGGGCCCACCTTCAACATTGGGGATCAAATTTCAACATGAGATTTGGAGGGGACAGATATCCAAATGATATCAGTGTCCTTATGAGAGGAGAATATTAGGAGTCAGACATGCACAGCAGAGTCACCACATGAAGAGGCAGGGAGAAGTCAGCCGTCTTCGCCTCAAGGAGAGAGGCCTCAGGAGAAACCAACTCTGCTGACACCTGGATCTTATCCTCCCAGATTCCAGAATTGTGAGGAAATAAATTTCTGTTCTTTAAACTGGCCAGTCAGTGGTACTCTGTTATGGTAGCCCTAGCAGACTAAGACACTCACCAAAATGTAGTGTAGGTGGTTTAATAAGTGCATAAATCAGTGGAGGGTTTATGTGCATAAATCAGGATAGACCAGGTACAGATCAGAGGCAGCCCAGGCAAAAGCAGAAGTCTAGAGCCAAAATCCACCTTAAGAAATCAGAAAATCTATAAAAACCTTAAGGAGGGATTTGGATGTCTACTGAGGTCAGGCCAATGTTACCAACTGCACTTAATATCCTGGCACTGGAGTTTGCTTTGACAAGTGCTTGTTTAGAGCAGGTGTTGGCAACCTAAGGCCTGGGGGCCAAATCCTGCTTCCTGCCTTTTGTAAATAACTTGTTACTGGCAGGCAGCCACATCTGTGTGTTTACATATTGTCTATTCTGCTTTATGTCGAAATGGCAGAACTGAACAGTTACAACAGAGGCCATGTGACCTGCAAAATCTAAAACAGTTACTAAATTTCACAGAGAGAGTTTGAAAAGTTTGAAATGAAGTGAATATCACAACCAAGTACCCTGCCTTTTCAAGAACATGAGGGATTTGCAGATGTTCAGGCCCCTCAAGCTCATGTTACCAAAAGTTCAGTACTTGTCCCCAAGGGCAAAGGAAGAATGAGGACAAGTGGTTTGAGGAAAAGGAAAGAGAAGTTTATTAATTTGCCAGCAAATGAAGAGGATGACAGACTCTCGTCTTAAAGAAACATTGTCCCCTCTATAAGCAGAAATACAGAGATTTTACAGGGAGTTTTCAGCTTCAGGCTATTGCTGTTTAACTGTTGTTGGTGGTCCTGGTCTGCCTTTTGTCCGGTGAAGATGACCTCATGACCTTTTCCCAGACAATTCTGTTGAGTCGTCTCCCATGGTTTAAGATACTGAAAAACAAAGAACAAAGAACACTCTTCTGCCCCTCTGATTACTGGCAGGTTTTAATTCTCAAAAAGTTGGGGTGGGGTGGGGTTTAAAAAGACAACTTACCTAGTCTGGAGATGGCCTTATGCTGGGTCAGGCATGGAGCTGGGGTCAGTGGGGGCTGATTCGAACTTGGGTCTGCAGGTGCTGGACTGGTGCCTAGAGCCAAGGAGGCTGGCCTGGAGGCTGGGCCCATGATTGCTGGCCTGGTGCCTGAAGCCCTGGGGCAGGCCTGATGCTGGTGCCAGCCTGAAGTGTGGGTCTGTGGAGGCTGGCCTGGCTCTGAGGCAGACTGGATCCAGGGTCAGCAGGGGCCAGCCTGGCACTGGGGTGGGCCTGGAGGCTGGGTTCACGGGGGTGGCCTGGAGGCTGTTTCTGTGGAGGCCTGGAGCCTGAGACTCTTGGGGCATGTCCAAGACTATTCTAAATTAGATTCTTGGCTTGATGTTTTTTGAAATAACCTGGTTAAGATGAATTTATGTCATATGTTCACATTAGGAATGGATTGTAGTTATGATTCACTGAGAAGGGTTTTTTTTGTTTTGGTTTGGTTTGGTTTTTAGTTCTACCAATGTGGTAGGGGGAGTATTATTCCAGTTTAACTACTACAGTGAGAATGTCACCCTTTGATGTTCCAGGTTAATGGGGTGAGGAAGAGTCTCCTATTTAGCTCCCACGTGAGCCTTTGCTTCTGCTGAGCTTTTGAAAACTGATGATTAGGTTCACCAGGTTCAGCAAACGCCCTCGGCTTGAAAGCAGTTTGCAGTGCTCTTCTTGCCTCTCGGTGTCCTCCCAGTTACAAATATTCTCCCCT
>NW_012155062.1:6441044-6442987 GCF_000956105.1 Propithecus coquereli | reverse complement strand
CCTTGTTGACTTATATCTCCCCTTCTGCAGTGTTGCCTTCCATTGCGCTGTATTTTAAGCACTATCTAATCTCCTTAGTGCTGCTTCCGATTTTGTTTTCATTGCTTCATTTTCCTTCTACTTAATTTCTGACATCTACCGGCTCATACGTTCTCTTCTTCCTGAACTCTTATTACTTTTCTTTGCATTTTCATATTATTATAAAAATGTGATTATTTCATTATGTAACCCTTACCTCTTTAATATATTTAGTCACAATATTCAACTGCTCTGTGGCAACATTTTTCTGGTTAAGCATTCTTCATCTGCTGCTTAATTTTCCTGTTCCATTCCATGCCTACTTACTAATTTTAGATGCATTAACATTCTTATGTCATTGTGTTCTCATCAAGGGCATAGTATGTATCTGCATCTCATTTATGTCAAGTTTACTTTGGATTGTTGCTCACCTTTGAATGAGATGACTCTTCCTGGGGTCCAGTTATCTATAGGAGGTGCTCGCCAGGGAGCAGGCAGGGTCATGCTGCAGGTGGCACGAATCCCTGTGACACAGAATGCTGTGTGAGTGTTCTCTTTTGCAGGTGACTTCTCTCTGGACAAAGGACATAGGTACTGCAACTGGGTCATAATGCCAGGCCTCCTTCCTCTCTTCCTGCTTCGCGAAGACACATATTTCTTTCTGCACTTAGTGTCTGCCTATGTGATATTTTATCCAGCATCATCCTTCCTGCTTCTCGAAACTTCCCATCAATCCAAGTCCAGCGCGATTCCATCAACCAGCCCTCAGGAATTATTCATTTTGCCCCTCAGGGTGTGTTTCTTCCTTCCAAGGATGGCGATTTTCACATCAGTCAAGGTCCAGTCAGGAAAACAGAACTCCGCCAGTTATTTTAGCGCAGCAAGTTTAATGTAAGAAATTGAAGGATAGAAAAGGCAAAAATAGGTCACTGAGTTAACGTAGAGATAGTAACTGCAGGAGGCAGCTATCACTCTGGAGGAATAAAGGGGAACGGCAGGGGTCAGGAGCACCTGCATTCTAGTGTTCAAAGCAGGTCGCAAGGCATCCCAGATTTAAGTGGTGGGGAAATGAGTGGAGTTACAAATAATTTGTGGCCACTTTTAGTAATCTACCACAATGCTTTAAAACCTAAATGCCTCCTTCTTAACTACCCCGAGAACAAGCCAGTTAATGGGAACTAGAGGACCAGCAACTGCCAAGCCAATCTACGAGAGAGATCATTACCAGCACTCCTTTGACTACCTGCAACCACCTGAATAAGAATTTCCGGTTAATGAGATACTGCTACTTTGTAGCAGAGGAGTATGACTAGAAAGATGGACAATTAATACCACTTATATCTCTTTCTTTTTGGTCTACAATATCAAATAAATAGGCCTTTTTATTTCCTTTTATAAGTGCCATATTCCAGGACTATTTAATTTGGGCTCAGGAGAACTGAATTACGCTTTCTGTAAACAGCCCAAGCTGTTACTGAGGCCACTTTGCGTAGTAGACATAATGAAGTTCAAGTTCAACTGCAGGTACTGTGTGCAGATGCTATAAATACTCCACATTTGTCTCACAGTGTGGGTAGGGGAGGTGTATGTTGTAGGATTACCATCTCCCATCTATGTTCTTTAAAATTCTTTCATTGCCACAAATTCATTGCATTTAAGAGTTTAAGAAATTTAAGTTTTTCCTGACTTTGCATCCACAAAAAGCAACTTTGAAAAGACAAGTTCCAAATGTACTGAAATGGACTTAATCTAACTTTCATGTGTACAAGTGAAGGTTCAATGCAAAACAATAAGTATGACAAACATTTTGGGACACAATTTAAATTAGCCTAACTATATAGGGACTGTTTATTTTGAAATGTTTTCAAGGTTTTAAGACGTAAACATATCAGTTGGAAATGATACATTTCTACCCATTTCCATTC
>NW_012155062.1:6433301-6438800 GCF_000956105.1 Propithecus coquereli | reverse complement strand
TAACTCACCGCTCCACAGCTAACCGAGACTCTCACCCCTCTCCTGGCCATGCCCCTGTCTCCTGTCGGTAAGGGTAACTCTGCCTTTCCAGTGCACAGACGCAAACCTGTCTCACACCTGCATCCAACCCGTCAGGAAATCCTGTTGAAGCTATCATAGAAAGCGATCTGGATCCACTTATTTCTATGCACCTCTGCTGCTCACCACCCTGGTTCAAGCCGCACTCTTATCCCACCTGAATTTTTGCTATCATCTCTGAAGTGACTTTGCCTCTTCCATTCTTGCTGTCTTAAAATGTTAGTCGGAGCGTATCGTTCCTTGAATCAAAACCTCCCAGTGGCTCCCATCTCATTCAGAATGAAAGGAAAAACTTTACAATGATCTACCAAGGCGCTGTAGGATCAGCCACCCTCCTCCCCCAAACTGCACTTCCTCTCTGACTTTATCTCCTGCCAGGGCCTGCTTGCTCGAGCCAGGCTCAGTTTTGAGTGATTTTTTTTTTTTTTTCCTATTTCTTAAATATGCCAAACATGTTCCCACGCAGGGCATTTGCCCTCGCTTTTCCCTCTTCCTGGTTCCCTGATACCCCAGATTTTCATTCTCTGGCCACAGACATTCACGTGGTCCACTTATCCCTTCAAAAATATGTTCAAATGTCCCCTTCTCAGTGAGGCTTCCCAGACCACATTATTCATTTGAATGACAGTCTCAGCCTTTATCCTCCTTCTCCACTTCATTTTTCTGCAAAGCATTGATCTCTTTTTGGTATATACTTACTTGTTTTGTTATAGTAGATATTCAACTAATATATGAATGAATGGGTCAGTGAAAGGAAGCTCACATTTCCTCTGGAGTGATAGCCCTCCCTCATGCAAATGAGGGATAAGTATGTAACTGTGGTCTTGATGACTTTCCAATGCTAAAGAAAAAAAATTACGTCAGAATCTCTAAAATGATTATTGCTGTAAATATAACCAATGTATTATGCTGCGGCTTGAAATGTAAAGTAAACATTATTTTCATCAGAAAGAAAGCTAGTTATTTGCATTAAACCCTTGCTCACCTAGGTGTCGAAGGGTAATTAAAGGGGCACATGCAATGTGTCTGTAGAATCTGAAAGGCAAGAGAAATCTTATTTTCGAGTCGATGGCTTGATTATATCAATTTGTCATCCTTCTACTTTTAGTACTCGCTGAATGAAAAATGAGCTGAAACCTTTATTTTTACAATTCCTTGCATTGAGGAAGTTTTAAAATTTAGTAAGAAATGTGTCTTGATTTTTTAAAGGCTCCCCATATGTATAGAATTGAGCTCAGAATGGAATTTCAATGATGCTGGTAGAGTCGGTAGGCAATGTGACCCGGTGGAAAGGAATTTGCGTTTGTTTGATTTGGGTTTTTCCCATTCTGCCTTTGCCAATAATTTGCTCTGAAATTTCAGGGAACTCCCATCACTATTCTGTTTTCAGGTTGAAAAATAGGAAGAAGAAAAATTACTACTCTTTTATAAGAATGTTGTCATGTTTTATAACCTAATGTCAGTAAAGGTAGAAGTATTTTAGAAACGCACAATTTAAATTTAAAGTGCTATTACGTATTCACCAGGTGAGTGGAGAGGCAGACTTTGGGGCTGTTAGTGTGAACACAATGATTACAGACTTCTGCAGGGAGCAGCTCCCCCATGTGTCGTCCTTGTCCCTATGGAGACCTGGATCCTTCTCTAAATTTGTACAGGCTAAAGAATTTTGCTATACAAATGCAAGATATTATGTTATTTTAACTTATTCTTTTTACTTTAGAAGAACTTCTAGATGGCCTAATGGACCTCAAAATTTACAAAACACTTTATGTTAAATCAATCTCTTTCATTGTTGAAAGGATCTAGGGCTATAATGAATTTGTTGGTCTAAATTTTAGGAAAGCATTTTTAACTGTAAAATAATTTACGCAGATGTAAGATGTTATCATAACGCAATGCTATGGAGCAAGCATGACATATTCCCATATTTTACATAAGGAAATCAAGGATCCACAAGATTGAGGTTTGCCCAAGGTCACATAGCTGGTAGGTGGAAGAACAGAGATTCTAAATCAGAACTCTTGCCTCCTTTCCCGTTCTCTTCCCGTTACTCCCTACAAGGGTGGGTCAGGTGGCCAGCAGTGAGACATATTTACAGTACTATTCATACTGATAAAATATCATCTTGGATTTTTTCTATCAGAAATGAAAATATTTCACAAAGTAAAACCACTCAAAATTAACATACACTCATTGGTGTTCTTGTAAAACCACCTTTTCACACCCTTCCAGAAATGAACATAGATCTTATTACACAAATTCCAAATACTTATTTTACAAAATTCTTATTATACAAAAATTCCGACTAAGATGTTTTTAAAGCACTTCGTGATTGTAAATGTTCACAGAAAGCGTGATTATCCTCTAGGATCTCAGAAACTTTGTATCATCAAATCCCCCATTTCTGGGTAAATAACAGGCACTCAATAAATGTTTTTGAATATACAAATGAATAGATGCAAGTATTTGTATATTCATTACTTTCATATTGTTAGTTATCTTTGCATAAGTGCATATTTGGCCTTCCTAACTAGATTTTCATTTTTTGGAGGGCAGGAACATTGTCCTGTTCTTGGTATTTCCCTCCTCAGGAAGCATAGCGTACATGTAATGTTTATAGTGCACACTTACTTGAAATGGAAAGAAAGAGATGAGTATCCACATCTGACGCCTCTTAGGCACTGCCTCGGATGCTCTCAGCCTCAGCGCCCTTGGCTGCTTGTTTTCCGTCTCAGCAACGGTGCCCACCCAGATCACAGACGTCCCAGGGCCAGACCCCGTGCTGCCTCTGTGCACCCCATGCCTCCTCGTGCGGCTCCCCTCCTGTCACCGAGGCATGAGATGTGGAAGAGCCCACTTGGTACCCACGTCCACTGAAGGTAGTTAATGTCTTTGGGGCAAAACTTTGACCAACAGGAGACAGGAGCTGGTGGATGCATTCTTCTCCTTCCCTCCCCTTCTCAGACTGAGACTCTAGCTCATGGGGCCTTTTGGAAGATGTTTCCGGAAGATGTTTCCATAAGATGGAGCAATCTCTTCTGCCAACGCCCTCTCGCATCGGCTCTCCGCCTTCCTTCTCTCGCTCTCCCTCTCCACCACTGTTATTTCCCTAGGACTGTACTCTCTAATAAAGTGGCAGCCCAAAAGTTTTGATCTCAGCCTCTGCTTTCTAGGGGACCCTGGCCAAGACACTATTTTAAACAATAATGACAGTGGTTCCCTTTGCTTTTAGGGGGCAAAGGAGTGGGAGGCACCTGGAGATGGATTTCTGGGGGGCTGACTCCTAGCAGTCTTCTCTCCTCCTTCTCCTGGTCACTGCTTTCCTTTCATAAGGTCATCTAGGGGCTTCTGTTTTCTTCTAGGCTTCTATCTCTCAGGCTGCTGCTAAGTGATTTGTGGAATGCACCTAGTTTGAGTTGCTGACTCCTAGATCCATTCCCTCTCCCATCCCATTTGACTGGTCTAGGGTTGGCCACCTGGTCTGAGCTGGCCCAAGCCAAGAAGTTCTTGTTATTTTTTGTCTGTTTTATCTAGTCCTGAGAAAGCGAGCAGTCCCTTTCTCCTGTGCTGGAAGTGTAAGATGTAAAATTAGGGGGCATTCTGCCAACATATTTCCATTATGTAGAGGAAGCTGAAGGGCAGTGAGAAGAAATGAAGGCAATATACAGAGTAAAATGAAGCAAGGGCTGAAGGAAAAATGAAATTTACTGACTGGTACAAACCCCAATTGCCCTTTGTGATTATGAAAGGCATAGCCTCTATGCCAGACATTATTAATTGTCACATTCTCTATTTTTTTGCTGCAAGAATATACATTTTGTTCAGAGAAGAAATAAGTCAGTCACAACAATCCTGTTTTCCTTTGCCAGGAATACAATTTCACAGAATTATATGACTCAGTTGTATCCAATGAAGAGGTTTCTGGGAAAGCTTTTCTTTCATAATAAGATTGGCATAAGAAGAGAGCTACCTAGTACTGCTTTTTTCCCTGTCTTAAACATGGATGTGATGCCCAGAGCCACAGCAGCCATCTTGTAACAGAAGGCCACACACTTGAGGGTGTATCTTAGCCAGTTCAGGCTGTTATGACAAGGTACCAGAGACTGGGTGGCTTACACAAATCAAAAATTTATTTCTCACATTTCTGGAAGCTGAAAGTCTGAGATCAGGATGCCAGCATGGTTGGCTTCTGGTAAGGGGCCTCTTCTGGGTTACAGATGGCTGACTTCTCATTGTGTCCTTCCTCACATGGCAGAAGGGCTCACATGAGAGAGCTGACTGGGGTGTCTTTTATAAAGGTATCAATCCCATTCATGGGGGCTACACTCTCGTGTCCTAATCTCCTCCCAACGGCCCTACCTCCTAATGCCATCATATGGGGGGTTAGAATTTCAACATATGAATTTGGGGGGGCACAAAAACATTCAGTCCACAGCAGGGTGCAAAGCCAATACTGTAAGGATGTTGAACTGGAAACAAGGAACAATTTCCATCCTTCATGATGTGGTTGAGCTATGGGACCAACTCTGAGATAACCTAACATTTGAACTTCTGATTAAGTGAGCAACATATGTCTTTAATTAGGTGTTCTTTCTTCCTGCCCCTTGAATCCATCCTCACTGATTATAATAGAGTAGAAATAACCTGTAATTTGTTCACTGGCTTCTAGAGAGGAAGAAGTTGTGCTGGGACCCCAAGGCTCAGAGAAGAAAGATGGGAGAAAAGTCTCAATAGAGAGAATGATACCCAGAAACATGACGACGGGCTGCGATCCAAAGAAGAGGACTTTGGTGGCATAGAATTGACAGACTTTGAACACATGACATTCAGATTTCACTTGCTTCCTATCCTATCCTGAAGTGCAGCCACCCCTTTGGGGTCCCCAAACGTTCAGTGGAGAATATTATATCAAAATGGTTTTGCTTGATAAAGGAGGAAGGTGGGGCGGGGGCATCTGTGAGGGACAAAGCTCTGAGGGAGCTCCTGAGCCACAAAGCATGAGATGAGAGCAAGAAGGCCTTGAGAACGGAAGTGAAGTAGGAATTTGGGGTCTTTCCTCCTCCCTCCAAATTCTCAGACATGCGTGAGAGCATTAGAGACCCCAAGGGATGTGCTGGGGCTTCCGGTCACTTCCTCTACATAGGAAAGGACAGTGTGACCCCAGTGGGCTAGATGATGAGACTTGTTCAGGTAACACATTGCTGCTTCTTTTGGATTATAATCCTTTTCCTGGAAAAGCCTTACCTCTATGACTAGTTCTGTAAACTGGCTTCAACCATCACCATGTAAACTGCTGTCCCACCTATTTCAGCAGTTGTGTGACTCTGTTCTCAGCCATTTGCTCATTTACAGGGAAATGATATCCTTTTCAATGACATAATTCTAAATGAAATTTCAGCCAGGACAAAAGAAGTATTTTTT
>NW_012155062.1:6430927-6433251 GCF_000956105.1 Propithecus coquereli | reverse complement strand
TTATTCAAGTGAAATTATATTTTCAATCAATTTAATTAAAATAAAGTTATTTATTTACACAAATATCTAGCAATGTTGTTTTTAATTATTTAAAAATGATATTGTAAATGTTATATTTTGGATATCTCATATAAGTGAAATCATACAGTATTTGTCCTCTGTGACTGGCTTATTTCACTTAGCAGAATGTCATCTATGTTGTAGCCTATGGTAGGATTTCCTTCTTTTGGGGGCAGAATACTATTCCATTGTGTCCCTGCCCCCATTCACATATTGAAGCTTACTCCCCAATTGGTGATGGTATTAGGAGATGGGGCCTTTGGGAAGTGATTAGATCATGAGGGGGAAGCCCTCATGAATGGAATTAGTGCCTTTATGAGACCTGCTCTCTGTCATATGAGGCTACAAGTATATGGCCATCTACAAACCAGTAAGTGGGACCTCACTAGATACTGAATCTGCTGGCACCTTGATTTTGGACTTCCCGGCCTCCAGAATTGTGAGAAATAAATGTTTATTGTTAAGCCACAGGCATACCTCAGAGATGTTGCTAGTTCTGTTCCATACCACCACAATAAAGCAAACATTGCAATAAAATGAGTCACACAAATTTTTGGTTTCCCTGTGCATATAAAAGTTATATTTATACTATACTGTGTCTATTAAGAGTGAAAAAGCATTATTTTTTTTAAACCTACATACCTTAATTTAAAAATACTTTATTGCTAAAAAATGCTCCAGTGAGTTGTAATCTTTTTGCTGGTGGAGGGTCTCTGCCTCAGTGCCAACTGCCTACGTGGCCCCTCTACTTGTACGTCTAGTAGACGTCTGTAACTCACCGCTCCACAGCTAACCGAGACTCTCACCCCTCTCCTGGCCATGCCCCTGTCTCCTGTCGGTAAGGGTAACTCTGCCTTTCCAGTGCACAGACGCAAACCTGTCTCACACCTGCATCCAACCCGTCAGGAAATCCTGTTGAAGCTATCATAGAAAGCGATCTGGATCCACTTATTTCTATGCACCTCTGCTGCTCACCACCCTGGTTCAAGCCGCACTCTTATCCCACCTGAATTTTTGCTATCACCTCTGAAGTGACTTTGCCTCTTCCATTCTTGCTGTCTTAAAATGTTAGTCGGAGCGTATCGTTCCTTGAATCAAAACCTCCCAGTGGCTCCCATCTCATTCAGAATGAAAGGAAAAACTTTACAATGATCTACCAAGGCGCTGTAGGATCAGCCACCCTCCTCCCCCAAACTGCACTTCCTCTCTGACTTTATCTCCTGCCAGGGCCTGCTTGCTCGAGCCAGGCTCAGTTTTGAGTGATTTTTTTTTTTTTTTCCTATTTCTTAAATATGCCAAACATGTTCCCACGCAGGGCATTTGCCCTCGCTTTTCCCTCTTCCTGGTTCCCTGATACCCCAGATTTTCATTCTCTGGCCACAGACATTCACGTGGTCCACTTATCCCTTCAAAAATATGTTCAAATGTCCCCTTCTCAGTGAGGCTTCCCAGACCACATTATTCATTTGAATGACAGTCTCAGCCTTTATCCTCCTTCTCCACTTCATTTTTCTGCAAAGCATTGATCTCTTTTTGGTATATACTTACTTGTTTTGTTATAGTAGATATTCAACTAATATATGAATGAATGGGTCAGTGAAAGGAAGCTCACATTTCCTCTGGAGTGATAGCCCTCCCTCATGCAAATGAGGGATAAGTATGTAACTGTGGTCTTGATGACTTTCCAATGCTAAAGAAAAAAAATTACGTCAGAATCTCTAAAATGATTATTGCTGTAAATATAACCAATGTATTATGCTGCGGCTTGAAATGTAAAGTAAACATTATTTTCATCAGAAAGAAAGCTAGTTATTTGCATTAAACCCTTGCTCACCTAGGTGTCGAAGGGTAATTAAAGGGGCACATGCAATGTGTCTGTAGAATCTGAAAGGCAAGAGAAATCTTATTTTCGAGTCGATGGCTTGATTATATCAATTTGTCATCCTTCTACTTTTAGTACTCGCTGAATGAAAAATGAGCTGAAACCTTTATTTTTACAATTCCTTGCATTGAGGAAGTTTTAAAATTTAGTAAGAAATGTGTCTTGATTTTTTAAAGGCTCCCCATATGTATAGAATTGAGCTCAGAATGGAATTTCAATGATGCTGGTAGAGTCGGTAGGCAATGTGACCCGGTGGAAAGGAATTTGCGTTTGTTTGATTTGGGTTTTTCCCATTCTGCCTTTGCCAATAATTTGCTCTGAAATTTCAGGGAACTCCCATCACTATTCTGTTTTCAGGTTGAAAAATAGGAAGAAGAAAAAT
>NW_012155062.1:6410853-6424062 GCF_000956105.1 Propithecus coquereli | reverse complement strand
TGGTGGTGGTGGTGGTATTATTATGGCTCTATTGACTCCCTAAGGTGATCTGGCTCCATCTTGAAGGACTGGCTTTAAATGAGTGACAAAATCTCATAAGAGCTACAACTCTGGGTCTCAATATTTTGATGTATTTTAGAAATGGATAGAAAATTAAATCATCACCATAAAGGAAACATAATGAGAAAAGTATTTTTAGGCCAGGCATAGTGGCTTGTGCCTGTACTTCTTGCACTCTGGGAGGCTGAGGTGGGAGGATCACTTGAGGCCAGGAGTTCAAGACCAGTCTGAGCAAGAATTAGACACTATCTCTACTACAAATAGAAAAATTAGCTGGGTGTGGTGGCACATGCCTGTAGTCCCAGCCACTTGGGAGGCTGAGGCAGGAGGATCACTTGAACCCAGGAGTTTGAGGTTACAGTGAGCTATGGTGATGCCACTGCGCTCTAGCCCTGGTGAAAAAGCAAGACCCTGTCTCAACAAAAGAAAAGTATTTTTAAATCACTTTAGTTGAGTAAATTAATCCTTTTTTTTCTCATTTACCAAACAATCACAAATAAACTGATGCCAATAAAATTTTCCCCTTATCTCATTTCCTTCCTCAGTACATGTTCTCTCCTGGCCTGTGAGTCTTGTGGGGTCTTAGCTGGAAAGACCCTTTTCCAGTCAGTTTGTTCTCTCGGGCTGCATGCTGCTGTGCTTGGGCTGAGATATGGATATCATCTGAGTTTATACAGGCTGAGAAGTAGCTATTATCTCAATAGGACAGTAAAACAGTTGATTACTTCCTGAAGTACCTCTTTAAATCAAGAATCCCTTTAATACAATCTTTTAAAATACTTTTAAATTATAGAACTAACCAGCCTCCATACACCATGGAGGCCTCTCCTGGGCTCAATTTTGAAATGTCCCCTTTCTCCCTGAATGGCAGGGAATTGGGGGATGCAGATGCGGTGACAATGACCATGGTGTCTGTGGCCCTGCCTCTAACTCAGCCGTTAACCTGCAGACCTGGGATGGTCCACTGGTGTCTCTTTGTTCCTGCTTCCCACCTAGAGCTCAAAATAGTAAGAATGGCAACAGCACACCAAAGAGCAAAATGCTTTGAAGAAAAGATGCTTATGGAACTTCCAAGTCTGATTGTCTCATTTGGATTATATTTCCCTGTTTTAAGCATTTAAACTAAAAAACTAAGCCAAACTGCTTATAGTTTGCCAGAGTGAAAATTCTCAGGCTTTTTCAATGTTGCTGCTTCAAACATTTCCACTTGATAATGGTTTACTGATGCACATTCCTTCTCTGTTTTTAGGCGTGAAGGGATCTGTTATTGCAATTGCTGGGCTTGGAGTCTAGCGTCCACCACAGCAATCCCACCGCAGGTCTCCCACAGAGGGGCTTGCTCACATCACAGTGGCGGCATTGCCTTCTATTGCAGACATTCTGATTGCGGCCAGAAGGAAAAAAGCACATTTGATTCTTGCTGGAGGGATTTTTACTGGCTTAGTATGAGTTAACACTAAAATGTTAATTCTGCCTCAGCCATTAATTTGTGAAACCTTTCCATTACTTTAAACTCCTCTTTTTGGAGGTATAGATATCCTGCCACCTACTTTCTGAACTAGATAAGGTGTTATCGTTGGCTAGATAATAAAGACTCCTTAGGTGCATTTGGTAGATTTTCTTTATGAGTGCTATGGTATGAATTTTTGTGTCCCCGCCCCCATCAAATTTATATGTTGAAATCCTAACCCCTAAGGTGATGGTATTAGAAGGTGGGGCCTTTGGGAGGTGACTAGGTAATGAGGTGGAGCCCTCATGAATGGGATTATTGCCCTTATGAAAGAGACCCCAGAGAGTTCCTTTGCCCTCTACCACGTGAAGACACAGAGAGGAGGTGTCGTCTATGAACCAGGAAGGAGGCCCTCACTAGGCACTAAACCTGCCAGTGCTTTGAGTGTGGACTTCCCAGCCTCCAGGACTGTAAGAAATAAATTTCTCACAGTTTTTAACATAAACATCCAGTTTATGTTATTTTGTTATAGCAGCTGGAATGAACTAAGGCAATGAGTATGCATGCAAATGTAACCCTTTTTTATCTAGTGTAAAATATTCTCCACAGCATTTATCTTACCTAGAATATTTGAAAATAAGAAATAAAACATTCATGACATAAAGCACACAGCCCTGAATTTTCAAATATTTTATGATATTTTAGGGAATTTAAGCAATGAGATGAATTCCTTATTGAAAATCAGAACATCCCTGTTCAGTGAAGCCCCTCCCCTTATTCCATCGTCCACTAGAGCACATGCTCCGCGTGGTTCACCAGAATTGTGTCTGGCACTTGAACGAGTGAACCCAGACTCCATCTTAAAACGGCTAAGCTTTTCTCAATTCTGGGACAAAATCCCTGTCCTGTGACCATACTACACATAGACCACATGTATAATGGGAAGTAAATTTTTCATGACTCCAGGAGGTTGTTCTGGAGACTGGAAAAGGAAAAGAACTTTAAACAAACAAACAATTTTTCCTTTACTTACAGAAACTAGTGTTGGAGGGACCCAGGCTAAAGCACAGGTTCTCCCAGTAGAGTTAAAGGGTGAAGACCAGATGAGTGAGCCCTTAGCTTGGCAGATCACCATAATGAATTTTGGAATGTGGAAGGCAGGCCTGGTGCTTAGCTTAGGGTCCACTGAGGTGCAAAGCTTATCTGAGGTGGAGGATAAATTAGTGACTTTGGATGTTAGCAGCCAGCAGCTAGTGAGGAGATGAAAGCTATGAAGGAAACCCTGGAGGGAAAGTGGCTTGAAAGATAGCAACAAGTTGGGCCCGAAGGATAAACTTTGCCAATAAAAACTGCAGGTCAGGGGATGACAATGACTTTTGAGGACAGCTCTGTCTAACAATATGCTGTTGCACCACTAATACATTCGACAGCTGTTTACTGACTACCTACCATGTGTCAGGCCCTATGGTAAGCACCAGGAATGCAGCAGCTAATTAAAATAAGAAAAATCTAAGATCCCTACCTTCCTGGGGCTTATTTTTTACTGGGGAGCAGGATATTAACTAACTAAATAAACACATTTGGATTATGAGTTACTATTAGGATCTGGAAGGAAATGAACAAGATGGGGACCTTCTCTGGATTGGGGGAAACGGAGGCTGGAGCAAGTGGGGCTTTTCTGAGGAAGAGATTTCTGAGCTCAGGGATGAAGAGTGCGTAGACTTTACATACGTAAGATGTGGAGGAGAGAACATTTCAGAGAAAGCCACCAGGAAAGAGTAGCAGGCAGCAGCCAGTGCTGAGCGAACAAGGAGAATGGCACCAACTGCAGCTTCAGGAAAAAAGGCAAGAGATCATGCAGGGCCTTGTGAGCTCTGCTAAAAAATTTTGCTTTTAGTTTAAGTGAAATGGAAACTTCTGAAAGCTTCCCATAAGAGAGGAGCATAGTCAAATTTGAGTTTCTAAAAGCTCACTCTGTCTGCCTTATGGAGAATAGATTGGAAGGGGACAAGAATAGGATTGAAAACCAATGTGTTGGTTAATTTGATGTGTCAACTTGACTGGGCCAGGGAATGCCCAGATAGCTGGTAAAATGTCACTTCTGGGTGTGCATCTGAGGGTGTTTCCAGGAGAGATTAGCATTTGAATCCAGAGACTGTGTGATGAAGATTTGCCCTCCCCAATGTGGGCAGGCATCATTTAATCTGTTGAGGGACTGAAGAGAACAAAAAGGCAGAGGAAGGGTGCATTTGCTCTCTTACCTTGCGCTGAGATTTCCATCTTCTCCTGCGCTTGGATACCGGAGCTCCTGGTTCTCAGGCCTTCAGATTCAGACTGAGACTCACACCATTGGCTCCCCTGGTCTCAGGCCTTGGGCTTAGGTTGGAGCTATACCACCAGATCTCCTGGGTCTCCAGCTTGCAGATGGCAGATGGTGGGACTTCTCAGCCCCCATAATCACATGAGCCAGCCCGTCATAATAAATCTCCTTCTATCTTTTTCTCTCTATATAGCTATTTTCTATTGGTTCTGTTTCTCTGGAGGACCCTGACTAATACAACCAGGTGCAGGACTACAGAAGTCCAGGTAGGAATGATGACAGCATGCACTGAGGTGTTGCAGTGGAGAGGAAGAGAAGGCTTAGGCTACACATATGTGTCTGCATGACCAACTAGAATCAAATCAGAATGGCTGCCCCTATCCTCATAGCTTCCTGCAGCATCTTCTCCATAGGATCTGGCTGAGGAGGTGGACAGTACACGGATCACTGACATGCTGATTAGAGGAGAGACAACAGTCATCCAAATGGTGAGTGAGCAAATAGTTTCCTTCCTTTTGGAGGAGCCATTGTCCACGGGGATCAGTGCCCTCACGCCTGTTCCCTTTCAGACCAGGTGCACACAGACAATGCCTTTTATTTGGTCAATAGATCCCTTTCCACTTGGCACTGTTTACAGCTGTTCTGTTGGCCTACCTTACGTTTTGCCCAAGACCTTTCCGGGAACCACCCATCTTTTACTGCCATTTTCCCAGGCTAGCATGTGTGTGTCTGGTTCCCCAGCAGCCCCCCGCTTAGCCCCCTTCCTTCTCACACTGCATCAGGGTTCCCTTATAGTATCAACTGTGAGAAGTCTGAAAAATTCCACCATTAGAATTGGGAGTTAAAGGCAGGGAGAAGATCGAGCAAGGCTGTGAAAATACCCTGCTAATAGTAGGAGAAATGTAAATGGAAAACACTTACCAAGAGATGCCTTTTATAGCATCTACATTATTATACTAACAGAAGTAAATTGTATTTTGATTGTGGCCGGTTGAAAACCACATCCTACATGTATGAGGTATATAATCAGCTTAATCAGTTGCTGATCCCAGGACAATTTCATCCCAGTGTATTGGGAGAGTGCAAATAACATAGAGTTTATTCCATTCTTCTTAGTAATTTAAATGTCACTTTGTTAAATGAACTTGAAGACAGATTTGCATTACTTGAATGCAGGGTTTCCAATAATAATGTAACACTTTTTTTTCCCTTCCAGTAGCAAGGCAATGGCTTAATATAAAAAACAAGCAGTTAAATTCAAAGCATTTTCCCAAATGAGTGTCTTTTAGTGCTATGATTTTTTGGTTTCTGGTGTCACATTTATTTTTAACATCTTACTAAATGTGCCAGTTATTAAGCTATTGTCTCTCAACTTCAAATCCACTTCTGCATAGTTTTGTGATACCAGGGCTTGGACTCTGCAAACCACATTTTGGCTTTGCCAGCCGCTTCCCTATAAACTCTGCCAAAGATGGGTGCTAGAGGGAGGTGGTGCTTTGGCGGCGGAAGGGGGAACTGGCTCCTTCCTGTTTGCTTCCTGTTCCTGTACAGTCATCCCAGCCTCATCTCTTTACGCAGGCAGTGGCAGTTCATGGCGGTAGTACAGTTGAATCTAGTTTGTAGTTTTTCCAACACTCCCAGAACCAGCTTCATCTCACCCTGTGGGAGATGCCTGCACCAGCCAGCTGGCGCCCACCCTCAGAAGTCTGCGTCCCAGCTCTGTGGGGTCTCTTCTTCCAGCTTCTAAGTTTTAATTACCTCAACCTCTAGTCCTAGGGGAGGGAGCCGCTTCCTGCGGTGCTGCCTCTATGATATCTTCTTGTTCCCTTTTTGCCTTTTCAACTCCTCAATATCTAGTTAATGGTTTCTTATGTTAAATGAACTCCGTTAAAATAGCTAGTGTGGTTTTAGTCTCCTGGCTGGACACAGAGTGATATATAAGATACCACAAAGCCACTATGAGTGACTGACACTTGCGTGGCTTTGAGATTTCAGCCTCTCTCAGGATTTTGAGGCGATATTGAACAAGAGTTAGCGTTACTGGGCTGTAAACAGCACAGTTCCAGAGCGGTGAAGATCCACTGTGGCATAGTGCATCGGTGCTGCTACGAACCTCTGGTCCTGCCAAACTTTGCTTTATGCAAAGCCCATGCGACGGAAACATTGTAGAGATGAGAGAAATAGAAGCCACAAAAGTAACATTTGCCAATTTTTCCAGCTGAACTCTGCTGAGAATTCTTAGACAGGAGATTAGAAGGATTTATTTTCCTAAAGGGAGCTGATAAAATAGAAGAATTCTAAGATCTAGGTTTGAGTGCCTGTGTGGCTCGCAGCCTTAGCTTACCTCTTAGAAGCCATTATTAGACTTCTTGTGGCCAGAGTGACACCACAGTACTCAGGGAACTATACTCAGCTGGAAAGTCCTTTTCTTCTTTATTTGCAAACACTCTGATGACAAAATGCCAAAAAGGAGCTTAGAACAAAATCATGTAGGACATAGCATGGATGTGGGGTTAGAAAGCCATAGTTTCTGGTCCTGGCTCCAGCACTTATAAGCCACGTGACTTTGGGCAAGTTACGTCCAAGTGTCCTCATCTTGAAAAGCATGACAGTGATTCCTGCCTTGGATGGCTGTTTTGAGAATTAAGTTAATGGTTGTTATAGAGGCAATCCAGGGCTTGGCATCCCCCATCCAACAGGTGTGTGGCGTGTGGGCAGCCTCCTCTCACCCGCCAAGTCTGCTCCTGCACCCCTAAGTCCCAAATGGGCTGATGCCTCCTCAAAGGCAAAACTGACGAGGTTGGTGTGAAGACAAGGTGCAGCTCGTGCCATGGGATAGGATTCACAATAGTCCTTTGGAATTTTCTTTCTTTCTTTCTTTCTTTTTTTGCAAATAGTCCTTTGCAAGTTTCTAGTTTAGTGCCCTGCCCCACCCCCATTACCACGTACACACTGTTTTGCAACAAATAGAACCAAGATATATGATGTACAATTTACGTAGTTAGTTTCACCTCCTACCTTGGTTTCCAACAGTTATACCCATTTCTTTGCTCCCTCTGGGACTTAGGAAGTTACACGGGAATGTGGCAGAGAGATTTTTAATTATACCCCAGCTTCTGTGTTGACAGAGCTCTGGCTGTCCTATTTATATGGGTAAAGGGCTGACTGCTTTGGGGCCACAGGGTCCTTGGCTCTGCACTTCCCCTAGGCATTTGAGAGGTCCCCAGGCCTCCCCAGATATCCTTGGTGTTGCCCAGAAAGGAAATGTGTTATTCCTTCCTGATCTAGTTCACTTAGTCCCAGAATAATGGTTTTAAACAAAACTCAAATCAAATCTTTCTCCTGCTTAAAAGCCCTGATGACTCTGGTTATCTGCAAGAGAACAGTTGAGCCACCACCTAGTCTTCAGAGATGTCCCTCTCATTGAGTCACATCTCCAGGAGTCACACCCTTGCATGGCACCCTTGGCATTGTCTGGGCGGGCAGCAAGCCTTCCAAGCCTAAGGCACAGGCAGTGTTGCGCTCCTGTCCTGTTCTCTTGGAACACCCACTCTGCGGGAAGAGCCCAGTTACCCTGAAGCCTCCATGCTGTGAGGAAGGCGAAGGTAGCTACATGGAAAGGCACAGATCACATGGGGAGGGAGAGAAGCCAGCCACCCCCGTGTCCCAGTCAAGCATATGGTGACTGTAGCCCCAGCCACCCACCAAGAGCACCTGCACCAGAGGTCCCGGTGACCAGCAGAACTCCTCAGTGGAGCCCGGTCAGACAATGGTTGACGCTGGAACAGTGAGGAGCTGGAGCAGGTGGAGACTGGCCAGCATCCCTCTCTCCATGAAGTCTCAGCCTCTCCATGTGTTCACTCCAGGTGGGCTACTTTGGGCTTCCTCCAAGCCTGGTGCTGGCTTCGAACAGCAAGCAACCCAAGAGACGGGAAGTAGAAGTCAACAGTTCCTTAAAGCCTGGGCTGGAAAATGGCACAGGATCACTTCTGCCGTATTCCAGCAGCCAAACAGTCACAGGGCCCAGGTGCAGGGGCAGGAGACACAGGCCTCCCTCTCTCAATGGAAAAAGTCTCAAAGAATTCAGAGGCCATGTTTACAAAGTGTCATAGTCTGAGCTCTGGCCAAAAATTATTTATATTTCTCTTATGTGCAAAATACACTGACCCCCTCCCTTCCTTGCACACATTCCTGCCATTGCGGGCATCACGCTATTTTAATTAATTGTTCACATATTTGCTGGCCCTCCGAACTCCCTTCAAGACAGACAGGATGTCTAATTCATCTTTGGCTCGCTGTGCCTTGTATTCTTATTACCCAGCATATAATACGTACCCAGTAAAGGCCGAACCATAAATCACACCGTGTACACATACAGTAAATAGATTGTGATGAACATAAATGGAGAAAGGAGAATATCAGCTAATGGTTAGATTAAACACTGCATTGAGTGACACATTTCCTAAACAGATACCTTCCTCTTTTCAACTGCATTCAGATCATCTTGAAAATGAGAAATAATTTTTAAAAATTTGGAAGTAGAAATGGAACCAGTGGAAGACTGCTCTTAGTCTTGCTAGAGGAGCAAATAATTATATTAACATTCACTCTCTGTGCTACCTGCTTATGTTGCATCTTTATTTTTGCCTTTTTTTTCCACTGGGCTGGGCCAGGTGACAGCAGGAGTCGGGGTGTGACCATCCTCAGCAGGCAGGTAACTTGCCAGCAAATCCATCCTTCTTTATCTCTCAGCAAAAGCACTTTGACCTAATGCATGGGAAGCATAAACCAAGGCAGTAGGCAGGTCAGTCCTGCCCAAAGCCATCATAGACCCTTTTCCATGGGACAGAGGGGATATGAGTGGTAGGAAGAGGGAGGGGAGCTTTGATTTACATCTAAAAAACCCCAAACCCAGGAGACATCCGCATCATCACTGGGTCTTCCCCAAATTTGCAGCACAGGGGACTCAGGGAGAAGTTTGGACTCCAAATGTCATTATGTCAGCCCCACATCTGAATCTGGAGGGGACCCAGTTCCTGCACCACATGGGACTGCTGCAGGACTGATGGTGAGGGAGGGAGATGCTGCTGGAACTGGGTAAGGACTCAGCAGTGAGCACCTGGGGCTGTTATTCATTCTCACCAACAAGTGTTTACGTACAACCTCCCCTGTGCCAGGCACCGAGCCAGGCCCTTGGACTGCGGTGGAGCAGAGCATAGTCAGGGCTGCCAGCCTCAGGGGGCTTACATTCCAGGGAGGGGGACATATAAGTTTTAAATAAAAATCTATATGATACTTACATTGTGATAAGTTCTACAAAGGATAAAAACAAGGTGATATCATAGAAAGTAAGCGGAGGGGCCGGGTAAGGTAGTCAAATCCTTCCGAGGATGAAATGTCATGGTTAAAACAGAAGCGGTGGGAAGGAGGCAGCCAGACAGAGCTCTGCAGGAGGAGACGCTGCACCCATGGGT
Organism: Propithecus coquereli; assembly: GCF_000956105.1. Lineage (NCBI taxonomy): Eukaryota > Metazoa > Chordata > Mammalia > Primates > Indriidae > Propithecus > Propithecus coquereli. Next base: position 6,414,758 of record NW_012155062.1, on the reverse strand, counting down.
TCCAGGAGGTGGCCAAGGCCTGATCCTGCCGCCCTGAGAGCCAGGTTGAAGGCCAGGGCAGGTATTTTAAGTACAATTGGAAGTCATTGAAGGGTTTTAAGCTGGAGAGTAAGATAATTATATTTTAGGAACTTTTACCTAGATGCTGCATGGAGAATAGGACAGAACTGGGGAGGTGAATTGTCAGGCTATTCCCGCCGTCCAGGCGAGGTATGAAGGTGGCTCATGCAAGGAGCGCCAGTGGAGCTGGAGGGAAACGAGCGAAAGGAAGACTCTCGGATTTCTTCAGAACCGTGTGGCCCTTTATTGAGAGGATCATCTTAAGATGCCTACAGACACCCAAGTGGAAATGTCAAGTGAACAGTTGGACACATGAGCCTGGAACACAGAGGAGAATTTTAGAGATTCCAGCACAGAGATTTAATGCACAAGATCAGGTGTGAGAGCATGTGACAGGGGACAGATGGGAACCAAGGACCAAGGCCCAGGGGCCCCCAAGGTTTGGAAGATGCTGGGAGGAGAGCGACTAGGGCTAGGACTAGGGCTAGGCTGGCTGAGGAATGTCTTTATGCCTTCATCCTTCTTCTCTTTCTTTGGTAAAATCCCATTCGTCTTTCATGACCCAATTCAGATGTTGCCACCTCTGAGAGCCTCTGCTGACCCTTCCAGCCCCACCCCACCCCAGCAGAATCGGTCACCTCCACCTCTGTCAGCCCCGTGTCCAAAGCTCCCTGGATTCTAGGTAATTGTTGACTCCTCCTTTTCCCAGAGAGAGTCAGAGCTCTTCCAGGCAGGGATCATGGCTTTATCTCTTCTTATAACTGGGTACAGACTCAGTGCCTGGCAAACTATAAATTAATTTGTTGAATGTACAAGTGAATGAATGAATAGATGGAAGAATGGTTTGCACAATACAAATTTACATAAACCCGGCAATCAGCAGATGGATTGGGGCTATCTGAAGAGACTGGCTAATGTAGGTGAGAAAGAGTGGACTGGAATCTTTAGAGCAGATCTTTGAGAGCCATGTTGCTGGCAGAACAAGCCATATGTAGGGTGTTTCTTATTAAAAAGCTCAAGGAATATTTGTTGATGAATGAAATGTTTACCACTCAGTCATAGATCTGACCTCAGAGCACTGAGGATTCTCGCAGAAGTCACTGAAGAGACACGAGAGTCTTGCTGGATGTCAGGGAGGTGTGCCGACCTCCTGCAGAAATCCACATAGGAAGGCTGTGAGGAGACAGAGTCCTTTATTGACCTCCAGTTCCTTTTCGCCGAGTTGGCTTCCTGAACGCACTTGGTTGCTGGCAGCAGGGAATCCATCTCTCCCAGTTACAGGGAGAGGAGATTTGCCAAAGAGCAGCTCTGACAGGTCGTGTAAAAGCAGCAACAAATCATGTCACTGCTGCTTCCTGCGCTTCCTGCAATGCTGGGGCTCCAGTGTTCTGGCTACAGCTGCCCCACTGAAGCAGGCGTTGGGGGCAGGAATGGACATGCCTGGGGAGAGAGTGCACGTGAACACCTCCTGGTGCGGTGGCAGTCTCCGGAGCCTGCCGCTGTGTCTCTAGGCTGATTTTTCTTGTTATCACCATGGCGTGGTGTGGAGGCAGGGGGCCCTGATTTTCTGCTCAACCTTCAATCTCTCTGCCTACTGACTCCCACAAGGGGGTCATCTTGCCCTTTCTTTTTCATCAGGGGCTACGAGATTGCTCTACCAACCCCTCCTAAAAATTCACCCCACAGGTAGAGAAACACGAAAACAACTTTCCTCCAGTGGTTAGCTTAGTACATCGGTCAGAATCCTATCTAATGGCACACTCAGAGCTGGGTGACTGAGCAGAACTTAAGAAAGTGATTTGTTTTACAAAGGTGTGGGAAAAGTTTAGGAAAAGCCATAAGGGATGGTGCAGTAACTGTGGCTACTAACGGGGACGAGGGGAGGGAGTGATGACCAGGTGTGTGTGTGTGTGTGTGTGTGTGTGAGAGAGAGAGAGAGAGAGAGAGAGAGAGAGAATATGGAAAGTATGGTGGGAGTTGGCTGAATGAGCTATCGGAAGGGGGTGTGGCCCTTTGTAGAGACAGTGACCTAGCCGGGAAGATGGTGAGGGAATAAGCATCCTTCCTTCACTCTTCACCATCCTGCAGGCATCTTTTAATGGCTGAACCAACCAGAAGCCAGAGGACAACAGAGTCCTTGATGCAGTCCACACAGGTCACCCTCCCGGTCACCGAGCAAATCCGAGAAGGGGGAGAAGTGCACTCACAGGGCAAAATGGAAGATTTTCCAGCCCAGTTCCAGCCAGATACTTTGCCATGTTTTCCAGGATTTTCATAGACTAATCCCATATATATTCTTTGCGTAATGATTTAGAGGTCAAAACTGTTATCTGCTCTTCTCAACACCCAGGACTTTAAGGCTGACAGAAAGGCTTCTGTAGGGTTGGGACACCTTGCCTTCGAAGAAGTCTTCTGGTAGGCAGGCATCTGTAGGCATTACCTGTTCTGACAGAAGAGTAACACTGGCCCCAGCTGTCTTATTGGTGCTCAATGACCTTGACTTAAGATTTCCTCTGGACCTTTATTTAAGATTATTCTTTTAAGGATTTGACTCCCTTTAGTTGGTTATTTGAGTTCTTGACACTGCCTGCAGTCCTTTTACCATTAAACATTGTTTGATATCTTGTTCTCCTGGCACCTGCCTCTAGCACTCCCATCTTGGTGCCCTAAGTGGTTTGATCCCATCTCAAACAGTGAGGCAGGACTTTCTGTCTGCACACTTTATGCCTTGGGAGTCTTGACTCATCCCAAGCTTCATCCATTCCTGTATTCTTTACTTTCTTTAAGTCACTCTGGTACCTGGATCCTAGAAATTAAGTGCCCAGGATCACCATCCTGGTTTAAAGTAAAATCTATACCAATGGTGAACCAATTCCTCACCTTGGCTGGGCCTCCCTGTCACCTTCTCTGGGTAACCCTGTTAACTCCATTAGCCTCTAGCTCCCTGCACCAAGCATGAGGCCTCCTCTCTCTTGAGTTGTCTAGGATAGTGTATCCTGCATGTTAGTCTTTGGTTTTATTTTTCTAGAAACTCTAGTGTCCATTGTTATGTTTCATTTATGTGTCTCAACCCTTTAGTTTGACATTCTCCCAGCCCCACCTTTTTTTTCCATTTTCTACATTCACATCTACTACCTTTTTCTGATTTCACTCTTTCTCTTGATTTGAGCTAGGTCTTTGCTATTCTCCTCCCCAGACAAGGAGACGAGTTTTATTATTTTCTGCTAGGTGGTGGTTTCTAGCACACCCCATATCCAGTCCGAGCCTTAACAGTGAGACCTCTCAGTAGCATTTAAGAGGTTTAAGAATTCTCTTGAAGATTTTCGATTTCATTCTCTTACATTTTTCAAAATACACAATTTTATATTCCAATTTAAAATGAGGAGATGCTTCGTCAAAGTTAGAAATAGGATGGTAGGTATACAGGATATTGCTGGTATTTAGGTGTATCTTTTAGGATGCATCACATTATTTTGTGTTCCAAAAAACTTTGTCAAATGAGAAAGACACTGTACATTTTGAAGTGCTTTTGACAGTGTCTCACAAGCCATGTGTAGAGAGTCACAATTTTGGGAAGCCATCTAGCACTTTCCTGAGCTGAAACTGAAGTCAATACATCCTCCAGTCATAAATGTTATTACTCTACAAAAAGATTTCAAGATGGTTTCACATAAAAGAGCAAACAAAGTCCAAGAAGGACCACGAAGTTATGAGCTGGTACCACCTTTGTTCAGATCAGATATCAGAGCTGATGGCTTTTAACTAGAAATCACATATAGCCCATTCTTGGAAATCTCTATGTGCAAAATTTCATTAGTATTTTATATCATGCTTTATATAAGAAG
>NW_012155062.1:6406299-6408379 GCF_000956105.1 Propithecus coquereli | reverse complement strand
GAATAGAAAAATAATAAAAAAATCAACAAAATTAAAAGTTGGTTTTCTAAAAAGATCAACAAAATTGACAAACCCTTAGCTAGACTAAGAAAAAAAGGGAGAAGACACAAATAACTGAAATCAGAAAGTTGCGTTTCTATACACTAATAATGAACAATTCGAAAAAGAGATTAAGAAAACAATTCCATTTACAGTATGATACTGGCATAAATACAAACATATAGACCAATGTAACAGAATAGAGAGCTCAGAAATCTGCTCCTCACATATATGGTCAAATGATCATTGTCAAGGATACCAGGACTGCACAATGGGGAAATGATAGTCTCTTCAACAAATTTTGTTGGGAAAACTGGATATTCACAAGCAACAGAAAGAAGTTAGATCCTTATCTTACAGCATATACAAAAATTAACTCAAAATGAATTAAAGACCTAAAGGTAAGACCTGAAACTTAAAAATCCCAGAAGGAAACATCAGGGGAAATCTTCGTGCCATGAGATTTGGCAATGGTTTCATGAATATGACACCAAAAGCACAGGCAACAAAAGCGAAAAAGAACAAATGAGACTAATTCAAACTTTAAAACTTATATGCAACAAAGGAAACAATCAACAGAGTGAACACAATCTTTAGAATGGGAGAAAATATTTGCAAACCACATATCTGAAAAGGGGTTTCTATCCAGAATATATAAAGAACTCCCACAACTCAATAAACAAAAAACAAAAAATCTGAATAAAAAATGGGCAAAGGACCTTAACGGATATTTCTCCAAAGAAGATATGCAAATGACCAACAAGCTATAAAGAGATACTCAACATCATTCGTCATTGGGGAAATGCAAATCAAAAATTTTCATTGCAAGAGAAACTCCAACTCAAACTAGGTAAATAATAAATATTATATGTCTCATAACGGGAAATTCTTAAGAATGGTGGGCTCTAGAATTGGCTGATTCATCAGATTAGTAATGCCATCAAGTATCCAAATCCTTGCATTATCTCCTCAGTGTAGTAGCAATGTTGATACCAAGTAAGGGCACCCATTCCAGGTGACATTTCCAGATGTGACATTGTTGAGAAAAAAGAAGAGTATTGTCTCTTCTTATGGATTTATCTGAGAAAAAAGGACCTTTTCCCAGAGGCTTTCCAGGAACTTACCATCATAACTTATCCATGAGGGTAGGGTCCCAAGCCCATTCCCAAGTCAGTTACTAGCATGATTGTTTTCTGTGCTTCCTCTGAAGTGGAACGGATCTTGGGGGATCAACCATAATGTCTACTACCCATTTGTGTACTAACTTCAGCTTACCAAATGCTTTATGCATCCATCCAAGGTATAAGTAAGGTAAGGCTGGTGTTATCCCTATTTTGTATGAGATGACTGAGGCTCATAGAATGGTGTCTTCTTAAGGAATGTCCTTCTGCAAGGAATGCTAGAAGTAAAATATCGCCAATTTAAAATCCCAAATAAAGGAATGAATCTAGCTGATGATCTGTTAAACTATCAGGTGAATACTTAATGGGGAACATTATAATGGATAGATCTGTCTGATAATGCCTAGACCTATTAATCAAACTTAACATCGCACAAAAGACTGGCAGCCAGATAGTTTGACCCCTTGATGTGTTATAAGAGGAAAGATGTAACATAATCTCATCAACCCTCTAAATCTAATTACCAGGTTGTAGAAAATACAGTGGGCAGAGGAACACATTAAAAGACACCATGGGAGTGCAGTAAAACTCCAGAATGTGGAAAACTCTACAAAGTAATCAACTTGGTTTCTTCAACAGATAAATTGTAAGGAAAAAAAGAGGCAGGGAGAACCAATATATTAAAAGAGACTGAAAAGACGTATCAGCTAAATGCAATTTGGACCTTGTTTAGATTCTAATTGGAACAAAGTTTTAATAAAAAATTATGAGACCATGTGGAAAATTTTAATGGTAGTTGTAAATTTGATAATATTAAGAAACATTTGTTAATTCTGTTGCATATAATACGAGTAATTATTTTCAGTGATACATTCTGAAATGTTTAAGGATGAAATTATACAATGTCTGGTATCTGATTT
>NW_012155062.1:6314872-6405134 GCF_000956105.1 Propithecus coquereli | reverse complement strand
GATATTTCTCCAAAGAAGATATGCAAATGACCAACAAGCTATAAAGAGATACTCAACATCATTCGTCATTGGGGAAATGCAAATCAAAACCACAATCAGATATAACCTCACATCCATTGGGATGGCCATTATCAAAAACCAGAACAAAACAGAAAATAACAAGTGTTGGTGAGGATGTGGAGCAACTGGAACCCTCATCCACTGTTTGTGGGAATTTAAAATGGTGTAGCCACTGTGGAAAACAGTATGGAGTTTCCTTAAATAATTAAAAATGGAATTACTGTATGATCCAGTGATCCCACTTCTGGATATATGGCCAAAAGAATTGCAAGCAGGGACTCAAAGAGATATTTGTACACCCATGTTCATTGCAGCACTATTCACAATAGCCAAGAGATGGAAGCAACATAAATGTCCGTTGACAGATGAACAGATAAAGAAACCATGGGATACATACACAGTGGAATATTATTCAACATTTGAAAAGAAGGAAATCCTGTCACAAGTACGACATGAATGAACCTTGAGGACATTATGTTAAATGAAATAAGCTAGACACAAAAATAAGAATTCTGCATGATTCCACTTACATGAGTATGTCTAAAGTAGTCAAACCCATAGAAACAGAGAGTGGAATGGTGGCTTCCCTGGGCTAAGGGAAGGGGAAAGTGGGGAGTTATTCAGTGAGTGTGGGGGCAGGATGGGGGTTTCTGGGGACCTGCTACATGACAGTGTGCATGTGGTTGACAATATTGTAATGTACACTTGGAAATTGTTGGTAGGGTGAATTTTTATTGTTGTGTGTGTGTTGGATTTCTTTTTTGCCACAATTAAATAATAATAATCCAGTGTAGGTTGGGGCAGCTGACGAGTGAGTGAGGTGCAGATGTTTGGCCTTGTATAGATAATCAATCATTGAAACTGAGTGATGAGGATTCATTGTATTACTGTTTCTACCTTTTTTATTTTTTTTGAGACAGAGTGTCACTCTGTCACTCCAGCTAGATTGCAGTGGCATCATCATAGCTCACTGCAACCTCGAACTCCTGGGCTTAAGCAATCCTCTTGCCTCAGCCTCTCGAATAGCTGGGACTACAGGTGCACACCCCCATGCCTGGCTAATTTTTTCTATTTTTAGGTAAGACAGACATCTTGCTCTTTCTTGCTCAGGCTGATCTTGAGCTCCCGACCTCAAGCAATCCTCCTGGTTTGGCCTCCCAGAGTGCTAGGATTACAGGCATGAGCCATCATGCCCGGCAGTCTACTTTTGTACATATTTTATATTTACATAATAAATGTAAAATTTTTTTAAAAAAGAAAAGAAATATTCTCCTACAAATGTTCTTTTGCCCACAGTCAGCAAGACAGATGCATTGCCAGTTTGTTTTATTTTTTTTAATAGCATTTACAGGTCTGAGTTTATGAATTGACTGGCCTGGGAAAGGTACAGCCCTTCTTACTAGTTCTTTCTATTAAATAGGCAAGGGTTGTGCCCTCTTGACATCTGCAGTCCCAAACCTGAAGTCATGGATGAATGAGGGGCCACAGCAGCGTCCCAGGGTAGTGCTGGGTAGTTCAGATACTGTCAGTCTCCTGACACAGCCTCATGACTTGTCTTCCCACCCACAGCCCAGCCTCAGCTCCGATACCAGATGGAAACTGACCATCAGGCTTGAGCTTGCCAGAGTCGCATATCTATTGAGAATTAGCCAGTACAGAATATAAACATTTTCTTTTACAATTTGTCCTGAAACAGATGTTTCCCTGGCCATTTCCCCTCCCCAGAAGTTGAAGGTTAACTCCTCTAAGATGAGGAAAATTGCACCTTTTACTAAAAGTTGTATCACGTAATGACGTGACAGGTAATTTTAATAACCTGATCACAGTAAGAACTGGAAATTCAACTATTCACTTGTATCATTAGAAAGAGGAAAGCAGAACTGATACAAGCATCTGGGCTTTTTTTGTGAGTAAAATGAAAAAACAAACAATATCAAAATGCCAAAATGTGACCTTGCTTATTGTTGTAGGATTATGGCTATGAGAAGGGTTAGTTCAATGTCCCATGTGCAGTGTCACAGATATGTTTAAACTTTTACTGCCAGATTAAGAGAGTTATATACATATTTTTTCCTTAGAATAGAGACTACCATAAGATTTTTTTTCTTGAGTACATCAGTTTCTCTCTGTTCTCTTTTCTGCCCCACCTGGCCACCTGTTTTCTCCATGCAGAGTGACCTGTTAGGAATTTTGGGCAAGAAACCCCTGTAAATTTGGGGGACAAGGATGTTCAGATCAGGAACCACAGGAGAGAAAGGAGTGATGGAATTGGAGGGAGCCCCCCAACAGCAGGGGGACTGAACTTCAGTCCACTTTCTTCCCTTCCCTTCTCTGTTCATGGGCCTTTCCCCAACCTGGAGTTTGAAATATCACCTTGTAGCTCTGACTTGGGCAGTGCAAAGGCAATATATGTGACCAAAGTGTTTGTACCCCTGTAATATTTTGAAATAAAAAAAAAGAAATATCACATTGTTCAATGGATTTAAAGATAAAACAACTCATGGAATATTTTTTCCTTTTAAACGGTGTGTGAGTCCTCCAGTAGTTATCCAGTGAGTGCCAGGGGGTAGCTTTGGATCAAGGGGTTGTGCTCAGGACTGGGCTGATTCGACACATCCCACTGCTGGGTGGTTTTCACCTCTGGGCAGGTTTAACTCACTTTTACTTTAAGTTATATATTGTGTAGTTTAAACTTATATTTGGCTATGTGGCTAGAGAGAAAAGCACAAGGGCCACTGATGTTGCAAAATGGTTAATAGGGAGCATAGAAAGTTTGTGAGTCTGCAAATTCCTCTTAAAGCTATCCGCATCGACCTGCAGAGTGTCTTGTTTTGCACACAGTCGTGTCACTAGTACTTTAAAATTCAATGTGAAAAAGATAAAATATACTCAGTATGGCTTGTCACTTATTAGGAATTGAAAGTGTAAAACTACACCCTCAATGTGTTATTTGCAAAGTTTTTACAAATATCAGTGTGAGACTTTTCCCTCTTCAATAAGGACAAAACTTATAAAAATAAATCAGTTTATTTTTTTTAAGGGCAACATGCAAGATTTCTAAATATCAAGCCATGAAATGATTTCCTAGTACATTTGACACAGTAATGTGCAGTTATTAGAATATATTTTAATAAACATTCAGTCTCCAATGATGAGACAATATATCATTTTAAAACTAATTGGTCAACAGTTAGCTTTCTCCTGAATTATGGCCTTAAAGTGAATGAAACAGCCTATTCATTTATATCTTGGTACAAGTAAAATACAGATAATAATATTTAAAGATTATTAAATATGAAATCTAAGATATAATTTTAATAACATTGACCAATTTTTAAACAAAGTTTTATTATAAAACATTGGACTTATTTGGAAAAATTACTAAGAAGATATAAGGGATTATATATTACTATTAAAGGAGTTTGCAATAAAAAAGAAAAGGCAAGAACCACTGCTTGGTAACATCCTCACTGAAGGACCCCTCTTTGAATGTCCTCGCTCTACCCTTAGAGGTCTTTCCTTTGGGTCTGAAGATCTCTGAGGACAGCTGGCACTCCTCAGTCCCAATCTGCTGATTGCCAGAGAATTTACAGCTGTTCCCTGGAGCTGGCTTCCTGGACTTCTCAACGCTCCAGGAATGGCGGAGCAGAACACCTGTCCTCCCCAGAGGTTCCAGCGAGGCTGTGGCGTGCACGAGGAGGCTCTGATGCTCTCTGCCTGTCTTTGCAAGCGTGCTTTGCACCCTGATGAGCTCAAAGGTCAAGCCAGGCCAGCAGGTTGCAGAATGACATCAAGAATGACTTTTTCTGTTGGTTAAAGATAATTACTAAAATGAGTAGGGGTGACATATCTCTTTCAAAATGAATAAAGTGACATTAGAGGAGAAAAAAACCTGGGAGATCTGGATAAAGTCTGTAGTTTGGTTAATAGTACTAATTTTAATTTCTTAGTTTTAACAAATGTACCATAGTAATTAATGTAAGATGTTTGCATAAGGAGAAGGTGGGTAAAGAGTATGTGGGGATTGTCTGCACTACTTTTCTATAAATCTAAAATTATTTTAAAACAAAAAGTACAAATATATATATACACACACATATATATGAGAACCTTCCTTTTACAAGGAATGCTAGAAGGGTCAGGTGGAGAGATTTTGGTGCCACGTGGAGGGAGTCTGTTTGCCCATCTCAGCCTGAGAAATATTGCGTGAAGAAGAACAGCTCCCGTGCTGGGCACTCGCATTTATTCTCTCGCCCTGAGGATCCGTGTGAGCTCCTGTCGTGGTCTGTTTGCACCTGGAGTTGCGGGGGCAGCGCCCTGCCCCATCTCTTTTATGTCCTAATAATGCTGCCTTTCCGGCCACCCATTGAATCGGGTCCCTACTGCATTTCACACTTGGATTAACTCAATCATGCAAATTATGTCAAGCCTAAAAGAAATCAGGCTGTGGGCAAATAAGAAATGTTAATAAAAATTGAAACTACGGCTCACAGCCTGATGCTCCTTTATGACGCTGCCGCCCACCCCCAGTCCTTAGATTCCCGAGCTCTGGTTGAGTGAGGGAGAGAGAGGTAAGCAGGTTTGAGTTATAACATAAATAAAAACCACAGGGTTCATTAGATTCTCAAATGTGGATTGACCTCTTTGGGTGGAATGATTTGGTTCCGCCAAGATGAGCAGGATAGGATTCCCCGTGCAGAATATTCCTTGACGTGTTTCTGTTTGTCCTTACCAAGCAGAGACTTCCAGCAGATTCTTTGCAGGTCTCTTGATAGTCCATCTTGTATTGACACAATGGCATTGTGACCCCAGGCCTCTGCTTGGCCGCGCCCCCCACTTGGACGCCCCCTGGTGGACACTCCTAGCGCACATATCCAGCTCCTGACCGCCTTTCAAGGTCCAGTTAAAACAAAATCTCTTAATTCAGAAAGCTCTCCTGCCTGGTCTCAGACAATTGTTCCCTCCCACTCTGAATTCTGTCCTGTTTGGCTGGCTTTTCACACTGGCTGCCTCCCACGGTGCTTATTTATGAATACACAGCCCCTTGCTGTCTGGAGTGCAGGCCGGTGCTGGGGCACCCAGGCTACCTGGTGTCTCCCACCCGTTCTGGCATCGCAGCTTAGATCCGCCATGGCGGGTGCTCGGTCATTGTTTTTAGAAGGATTTACCTGGAGTTTAGGTTGTAGATGAAGAAAAGACCACAGGGGTGGAGGTTAATAGAGCTTCTATTTCAGACTTGCTCCACACGTGACGATTTGGTTTCACTTCTCCATTGGTAGAGGACATTAGGCAAAGGAAGGGACCCGCCGTGTATGTTTTTAAAGAAAAATCAGAAATACACAGGGAGGTGCTGGACCTGAAGGCATGACTCCAGCTGATCCCCAGCTCCCAGGGGCAAACCCAAATGTGTAGCAGGTGCTCGGTTGGATTCCCTGCCCCCTCCTGAATTCTCACTGCTTCGCCGAATTTGCTTTACAGTGACTGATTTCAGATTGCCTGCACAGAGAATTTCCTGTATCCACTAACATGGATTAAAGTTTCTTGAGTGCAGAGATGACGTTTAAAACTTCTCTGTATATTCACAGCACCTAGCCCAGAGCAGAGATCAAAAATATTAGTTCAGTCATCGCCCAACCAGTGGAATAAGTTGAACCAGCAGGACCCTTCTCCAACCTCCCTCTCCCTCCCCCACCTGACGTGCAGGTAGAGAATGCTGTGTGGACAGAGCACAGCTTCCAGCCCACAACGCCCTCCGTGACGGCGACGATGAGGACGATGCCGCTCCTATTTCAAGAACAGCATTTTCTGAATGCTGCCTGTGGGCCCTGTGCTGTGTTTAAGTGATTTACTTGTATTATCTCATTTCATCCTCAAGAAATCCTCTGAGGTATGTGCTAAATTATTGTCATTATGCACCTTTTACCCACAAGAAACCTGAGGCTTTGGGAGATTCGGAAATGTGGGCCTCAGAGCCCAAGCCCTGAAGTGGCAGGAAAAACAGCGTTTGTCCTGGTGTTGTGGCCTTGCCCGACTGTCCCGGTGCAGCAGGCACAGAGGCAAGGCTTTGAAACACACATTTTCTTACAAAGGGTCATTGTTCCCAGCGGAGGGGTTGGAATACCGCTGGTCCTGGCTTCTGGGTCGAGGTAAACAGTCTGGGTTGATCAGGGTCTTATCTCCATCTCCGGCGGACGAGGCCGAAGATCATTTACCAGAGGGCTGCACTTCGGTGACTGCATGCACGGAGAAGCCGCCTGCAAAGGTTCCCCGAAGACCTATCTCCAAGAGCTGTGCTTTTCATGAGACAGCCACGGTATCCGGCTTTACTCCACATTCACCTTTACCTTTCTGCTTCTCCTGAAGAAAGCCCTAGGACAAAAATTGGCAAAAAATTATTAACTGTGATCATTTTTATCTTACACCAACTCATATTTAATGACCACTAAAGAAGATGGGTTCAAAATAACCTCGCATTCTATCTCTCTTTTGAGGTGATTGGCATCTCTTTTTCCATTCAAAATTAGAGAAAATACCACAGCTCAGCAGTGATCTTACTTCGAGGGGCTTGTTGGAACTCCACGCACACACCCCTGACAGATACAACAGGGATTAATGAGCCGTGACCAGAAGTTTGATTTTTCTGTCAGGCGCTGCCATCCGTTTTTAATAAACAGAAGAACAACATAAACTCCATCGCCTGCTCTCCACTGCAGAAACCGAGCGGGCTGCTCCTGGTACCATGTGTGTTGAGCTGAGTTATGATCCTAAATGTCTGACAAATGCTTTTACAAGCCCCTTTGGTCTGCTACTCCGGTGACTGGCTTTGCTCCCCAAGTTCCATTTTTTTTTTTTTTTTACCTCTATTCAACGTGGGCAGCTCAGCACTTTGCCAAGGGAAACCATCAAGTGTAATATCACATTTATAACTAAATGGCTTCAATTTGGTGTCACCGGTGCACTGTCTGTGGTGCAAAACTGCCAAAATACCCACTGTTTTCCCTTTAAGCCATGCTGTGTGCTCTTTTGCAGAAGGCTGTCTCCTGCGAGGACTGGAACTTGAGCCAAGGTACAGCGAGAACTTACAGATGGTAAGGACCAGGTACAGTCGCCGAGCAATGCCTGACATCGCGGCACTCTTCTTCTGTTTTGTCGAAGCTATGTTTAATTTCAATGAAATATCCATCCTTCACAAAAATACTTGCTTCATTCACATTTCCTGAAAAATTGCATTACTCAGAAGCAAAGATGTTTATATGGTAAAAATGATTAGGAAAAAGAATATACTTTTTTTTTCCTTTTCTCTGTTTTTCTTTTTGGTCTTGCAAAACAAAGTATGGTTTATGTGGGACATTTGTTTCTTTAGTCCCTGAGATGGTCGCTGAGAAAGATTGGCTGCCTTAAACCAAGCTGACCACAGGATGTCCCCAGTGCTCCATGAAAATTCTACCAAAGGGGCATTTACCTGGTAATGCAAAACTTTTTTCTTAAAGAAGAAAGGTCAGAGCACATAGATGCGGTTACATCTACAATTTCAAACAAAATCTGGTTCCACAGAGGCAGCCTTAGTGTCATCACGTAAAATCAAGGCAGATCTGAACTGAGGTTGTCCTTGAAGAAGAGTGTGCCACCTACAAGTAAAGCCACTAAACTTAACAGCCCAGAGCTGCTATTTAATTGCCCCTGAAGAGAAGTCACCCTGAGGTGGAGTTAATAACCAATACTAGATCTTTTTTTTTTCACTTTAATTTTCTTTGAAAGCTTCATGCTCAAGCAATGTGGTGACCACTATCTAATGAAATTATATGCTGCGCAAATACTTCCTTGGACTGACATATTTAGAAAATCCCAAAATGAGATTCTAAAAGAGGCGCAAATAGAAACATTTGAAAGGAACACGAATATGCATCTAAACTGAGTTATGACATTTAAATATAGAAACTGGTTAAGTATGTAACCCAATCCTCTCTGGCACAAGGACAGGGGTGACATAGCCATGGAGCAAAAAGCAGCTATGGACACGGTGTTTAAGGGAAGATGCCGAGAGAAGAAGGTGGGACGTGGCAGATGCATCAGTCACTGAACACTTATGCAGGCAAAGTGTGGAACTGCGTTTGTGAAACCTTGCCTCTGTCTCTTCATCAATTGATAGGTTGCGAAGTTCAGTGTTGGGTCAAGTCAGCCAAGGACCAAGGCAGCTTGACAGCTTCCACCTTGGCCTAGGTGAATCTGTATTCAAGCAGATTTCTGTTGTTTTATGTTACCAAAGCTTCATAAGTTGTCAAGAAGTATGTGGCACTTGTAAATTCCACCGATGTTATAATAATCCTCACTTCTGCTCTATTTTAACTTGTCTACGGACTGCAAGAGTTGCTTCTTTCCTGGGGTGCAGGCAGAGAGCCCACACTGCTTCATCTCAGGGAAGGTATGTCCAGGGTCTGGATGGAGCCTGTTTTCCCTTTTTTTTTCTTTTTCTTTTATGTATAGTTGACACAATAATTGTACATATTATTGGGTACAGTATGATGTTTTAATGCATGCATACATTGTATAATGATCAAGTCAGTAATTACCATATCCATCACTTTAAACATTTATCATTTTTTGTAGTGATAACATTCAAAATTTTCTCTTCTACCTATGTTGAAATATACACTACATTGTTATTTGCTACAGTCACCTTACCGTGTAAGACAACTCCAGAACTTACTCTTCCTGCCTAACTATAACTTTTTATCCATTGACTAACCTCTCTCCTTCTCCCTCCCCCTACCTTCCCCAGCCTCTGATCACCACCACTCTACTCTCTACTTCTATGAAACCAACGTTTTTAGATATGAGTAAGATCATGCAGTGTCTGTCTTTCTGAGATTGGCTTATTTACTTAACAATCTCCTCCAGGTTCATCCCTTTTTTCATTTATATATTCATGTATACAAATCTGAGCTTCTGTTATTTTTACATACTTGATGCAAACCATGCTTTTACTGATATGGAGGCTGACATGGGCTGAATTGTGTCTCCCTGTAATTCATATGTTGAATTTCTAACCCCCAGTAACTCAGAATGTGACTGTATTTGGAGACAGGGTCTTTAAAGAGATAATTAAGGTTAAATGAAGTCATTGGGGTGGGCCCTAATCCAATATGACTGGTGTCCACATAAGAAGAGGAGATTAGGGCACAGACACGCACAGAGGGAAGACCATGTGAGGACACAGGGAGAAGACAGTCACCTACCAACCAAGGGAAGAGGCCTCAGAAGGAACCAGCCCTGACCACACCTTGCTCTCTGACTTCCAGCCTCCAGAACTGTGAGAAAATAAATTTCTGTTGTTTAAGCCATCCGGTTTGTGGTACATTGTTATGGCAGCCCTACTTATATAATACTAGTCGTCTGCTCTTTCATTGAACACAGCTCATATCTTAATAATAAAGGCTGACACCAACTGAGAACTTGGTAAGTGCTGTGTATTCTATCACCAGATTTATATATGTCAGTTTACATAATCACTAAGGCAACCTTCCAAGACTGAAATCCCCACTTTTCAGATGAGAAAACAGGTGAAGATCCCGCCCATCAGCCTCCAGGGCTCACATGTGACCTCTAGTGTACCATGTTTCAAGCTGCGGAGAGGGAGGATCACAAAAGGTAGAAAAGAGGGTGTGACCTTTTCTTCATATTCCTCTGTTTTATCCTCTAACTTCTGACACGACATTTTAACCTCCTGTGGGCAAATCTTGAACAGAATACACTTGCCCTAGGAAATATGTTGGTTACCCCAGAGTTAAGGCTGAGGTCCACTTTTTAGTCATGGGGTCACATCTTTTCACTTTTGTAGGGTACATCTATATCCACAGGTGCTTGCCTTCCAAATTACCTGGTACCACCAATTCCCTGTGGATTGTATTAAAGAGGCCAGGCTGGACAGGAGTGAACAGGACACAGTGAACATCTGGTGAATGGAGCCAGGGACTGGGCACTAACTTGGACGTTGGTGAATTCACGATTCACATGGAATCAGAGAGTTCTAGGACTGGACAGTCCTTGTAAACCTTCTGGTCCATTTAATTTCTGGCTCTGTTTCAGCCCTTATCATAGTCTGTACCAATTTAGGGGGGGGTGTGTGTGAGTGGGAGTCTCCCCTCCCCTCCGCTGAAAGGGGGTTCCCCACAGACACAGTGCTCCTGGAGAAGCCCCGTGACCTGCTCCTTCAGCAGCGGTGCACACTGACACCCAGGGGTTTGTCCCTGCGTTTGTGACTCACCAGGGTTTGCAGTTAGTGCCAGACCGGCCGGGAGCTGGCTTGTTTCACAGTCCAGCGTTCTTTCCACTACAACACTCTGCCTCATAGAAATATCTGAATTTATTTTTTAAAAAAGATAAGCCGATGGATAATTATTCTCACCACAAAGGAATTTGCTATGATAAGAAAGCATTCACTGTCTAGGCTGCTTCAGATAGAAAGCTCTCTGGTGGATTAAAAATATAGTGGGCTTTACAGAAATTCAACTGACTACTCTTTAAAACTCACCTATTCTGTAAAGTGAAAAGGCACATAAAAACCCTGAACATACCAAGTGGGTTAAACAATCACATCTTAGGGGTGTTAGTTGTTAGTTAAGGAAAGTGTCATGGCCAGGTGAGGAAGGGCCACTCTGCACTGCTCTTGAGTTCAAGGTGAGCTTTCTGTGCAAGAAGCACTGTGCCAAAATTCTCCATGTGTGTTATGCCGATAAATCCTTATGACAACCTCGTGAGATAAGAACAATGATTACCCCCATTTTATAGACCAGAAAACCGAGGCACTGAGAGTTTAGGTAACCGGCTTGAGGTCAGGTCACTCACTGACCCAAACCACTTTGGGCTTTGCAAGAAAATGGAGATATTAGCTTGAAACCAAATTTGAAATTAAAAAATAAAATACAGCAGCTAGACATTCACTGACTTAAAAATAGAGAAAACATATTGACCTTCTGGTTTTATAACTAATGTACATATCAAGTAAAATATAAAGAAAATCCATATAGTTTTGATAATTGTACAGTATTCAAAACATCCCTTTTTAAGGATTAGGAAAGTATTCAGGTCATTATTTGTTCCACTCAGCAATTTAATTACATGAATATCTTTTTCAAAATGCCCAACTACAATCTCAGAGGATATGAGTGAGTCATGTCTTCTTTGTAATACTATTAATAATAAGCAAAAAGTAAATACAATTTGTTGTTTAAATAGCTTTCCTCTTTTCTTTGGCCACCCGGGTCTTCATGTCATTTAATTAAAATGTTCATTGCTGGTGCGACCATCTCTTGGCAATGGTTTTGGATACCTAGATTTCCTGGTGTGCAAAAGAACAGTCCGTGTGGTTGGATACTGGATTGTGCGGCTGGATGGAGATGGATCCGCATGCAGTCACGTCTGGAAACATTCTCCTTCCTACCTTGTATGTGATAAGAGATTTGATGAGCTTTTAGGGGCTTCTGCCTGCCTTCAGCATCTAGTGTCTTGCTTTCCGTGCTGGATTCACCAACTTAGAGAAAGCAAATGATTTATAAAAATAACAAAGCACGATGCAGGTACCCTACTGGATGTTTGGCAACTTTTTGCAGTTACCTGCTTCTGTGTAGGGTGTTCACTTCCATAACTGAATATTTAAATCTAGAAACCTGCTTGGTTTCCACTCTCGCATCAGGGCGTTCCCCTGGTGGGAGCATCCTGGGGCTGGGGTGGTGTGGGGTGGAGCATGAGCTGGCCAAGGCAGGGACTACTGCCCACCTTTGATGCCTTTTCCAGCACGATGCCCTGACTAATGAGCAGAGGCCACTAATGAAGAGCGAGGCTGGGTCTCTCCTTTCCCAGAAAGTGAGCCCCTTGCCCTCCTGGTCCCTACTAGCCTGCGGGCACCCAGCCTGCCTCCCGAATGGATGACTTCCGGCTCGCCGTGCCCGCTCCCTGCCCCGGTGCCCGTGGTCGTGAATAACCTTGATTTTGTGTGTATTTATTTTATTTTGAATTTCTCCACCCTGGATCTTTCCACCTCCAAACCCCACCCCCTGCTTACTGGCCCCATGTGGTGATGTTTCTTGAAATGTTAGATTCTTTCTTCCTCTATCCGCACCCCCCCTCCAGTTCTGGAAGCATTTTGTTTCTGTACTGCTTTGTGAAGCTGGTGCTGAGTCCAGAGCCTTGGGGCTTTAAAGTTGAATTAATTATTAAACAGGAAGGGAGCAGTACTTTCAGCAGGCGCCAAGTAACTATCCTTAAACTGCAACCTGGCACTGTTTTTCCCACCCTTGTGCTGTGGTTTGCTGAAGGCAACTGGAGATTTTTATTCTAGTTTTAATCAAGCATTTCTGTAAGTTTTCAGGCAGTTAAGATTTGGCAGCAAAGGGCTGGGAAGTCAGTCTTCATCACCTCCCGATCAGTTTGGCAAAAAAAAAAAAAAAAAATTTAAAAAATCAGAAGTACATTCCCAGTTCATAAATCAATATGAAATTGCCCACTTTCAACTGTTCCTGAGAACAGGGTGGGCTTTTCTCTCAAATAAATGTATATTTTGTATTGATTAGTTCCCATTTGTAGAGAATGGTGCTTTTCAAATAAAACCATCAGAACGCTGACTTTGTTGCTTTGCAGTTGTTATAATCATTGCTTTAATTTAGGGGCTATATTGAAGATATCAAACCTGTATTTAAAAGTTTCATGAAGACACACCACATAATTTCCTAATTTTCTGAGTGTAGGCATTGATACTTCTCAGAAATTCACAACTCATTGGAGTTGATGCGCCAGCTTGGCTCAGATACCGGGTATGGGCATTCCAATGAATGCCCATTCTCTTGTGAATGAGACAGTGCCAGTATTTTCTGGAGAAACCCAAGCCCTTAATATAGGTATCAAAATAATAGCCTTAAATGGCAGGGAGAAGCTTTTTGGAGCTCACCATTGATTTTCACCTGGCTTCGGGCGATGGGTGGCTGGCCTTTCCCAGTCTCGGCCGACTGGCTTTCCACAGGAAGCTGATAGGAAGCTGCTCAGCTCCATTAAGTCTCACCCTCTAGCTGAACAGCGGTGCTGGCTGTGGGGTGAGGAGGGAGGAAGAGCTATGTGGGTGCAGCTGGGTGTGTGGGCAGGAGTGTGAAGCAGCCTCAAGAGAAAAGAGAACAAAGATTTGGTTAAAAATTTAGATTCATGCATATAAATTTGGAACAGGGCAAAAAAAGTAAGCCCAATGCACACAACCCTCCCGTACCCCTCCCTGCTGGCTTGTGATGAAGTGTACATGTGAGAACAGCTCAGAACCGAAACACAGTACAGTCATGTCACCCCTAACAGTGTGCTTGGAAGCCTTGCACCACATATACCCTTAGAATTTTTTAAAAATGAGATGCTCTGTGAGCCTTGCAATCCAAATATTATTTTTAAATACTTATTTTCCCTTCAGGAGTAAAAAAAAATATATTCTTGCTAATAATTCTTGATTTTTAAGAATATATAAAATTTTTACCACATATATATTATCTGCATTTTGACTGTAATTTCCATCGGTCAATAGGTTTAATTACAATAAGCCAATAAATTTACTTATAATAAGTAAAAAAGTATGGTCCACTGGTTTATTGAAAAGATGAGTTAGAAGAAACCAGATTAATTTACACTTCTAAGCATATCACAAAGCTCAAAATTTTAATCACCCTTCGTATAATTTCCCTGAATTGCCACCTTTTCCAGGGACCAATCCTTTCTCAATAAATCACCCTCTGACCTTGGCGTTGACATTGTTGTGGGGCTCCTACTCTCAGGATGTCAAATTTGATCATATTATTTAGGTTTCTGTAACGGCCACACTGGAATCATTATGTTTCTAACCACAGTAAATAATTTAAGACCAAGATTTCAAAGATGTATTCCTCATCAACCAATATTTGGAAAATATATTTATTAAATGCACAACTTGTGTACAAATCCTATCTGTTCTTTATGTCCCATTTTCTTTCCAGAAAGTTTATTCCAAGCTGGTTTTAAAATTAAACGATATGATTTCTGGTCTTTGACTGTGACTTTTTATTTGGAGATGGGTTGATACTCTCATTTCTCACCCAGAGAGTTTTAAAAATTTTTAAAAATAGTTTATCTAAAATAACCTCTCAGGCCTTCTATGTTTAGATATTAGAGCACACTTGAAAAGCACTTTCACTTAGTTGGAAATGAAAACTAGTCAACAATAATACCAACCCTCTAAACAAAAAAACAAAAAGAGTATGGAGATTACCAAATGGGCACACACTGCTTTTGAAATACCTTTTTCTTTCCCTACATTTAAGGAAAACTCTAAAATATTGTTTGCATCATGTGTACTAACCTATGGTTTCCTGTGAACTTTCTTCTCTGCTAAAAAAGAAAGAACTAAGAAATGTGTTTCTGTCTGATTTGTGTCACATATGTTCCAAAAAAATAACGAGGTATTCCTTTCGTTACGAGGAATATTTACGTAGTAAGTTGTCCCTGAGCAGTTGTCACCATTCCTTACACAATACTCCCAACTGCTAATGCCAGGCGGCGAGGGCCTCTCCGCCATGTGAACAGCTCCGATTCTGATTCGGGGTGACCCCAGCGCCTGCCGAGACATCGGCCATCTCTGCAGGTGTATGGGCTGCAGCCCTAGGCTAGACTGTCTCTGCTTCCCCAAAGGTCTCAGAGCCCTTCTGCAGCCCAGATGGTTCCAATTTGAGGCCTACACTCAGTGCTGGAGCTGTATTGAGTTTCTTCCCTGAAACCAACAAAACCTGCTTCAGCATTTTGCTTGGATTAAAATATTTGTCCCTTTTTTCACAGGGCAGAAGGAGGACTCCTGAAGCCTCCGAAGGAAGGAAATCATTACAGGGCCCTACAGAAGTAGGTCATGTGCTACAGCTGCTCATAGTTTAAGAGGAAGAAACATGGGACCTCAAACCTGGAACACGACTCTTTCAAAATGCTTGTGAGCAACCCAAGAAAAACATCCTCCCGAGGCTTATCTAATAACCATGATCTATAATCGTCTCAATGTGTGCTCATGTTTCCTTAGGAGTTTGCACCTACTTCCCAGAGCTAACGAGATGCTGAAACAGTACACACAAAAAATGTAACGAAGGAGATTTAATAGTTTGTGTTAAAGTTAATATGGTCTATTAGGAGCTGTCATTTTTATAAACAATGAAGATATGTTACCCTCTTCTTGGGTGTAAAGTCATTCCATGCAGGACCTGTAAACATTCGGTAATGATCTGTAGAACATGCATGAATGACAATTAAAGCACCACTTGAAAAGTCTGTTTTTCTCACATATTTGGTTTCTTGCTAAATAAACTCGTAAAGATCATACATGTGTAAGCATATGCTTACATTATAAAAATAATGTTTGTGCATTTCATTAAGAAAATCAAAAACCAGATTTATCTTCTAAGTGTTTTTGGTTTCCATAGGCTTGAGAAATATTAGAAGTGATTAGTTAAATTAGGAGCATAGCTTCTATTTTTTAGCTTATACCATAATAATAAAACAACCACTTTTTATGGTAGTTTAAGAAGACATAAAATTAATAGTTCACCATGTCATGAAAGGCATGATTTCAACCTTTAACAGCTTTAAATAAAAAAGTTTCTATAAAATCTCTCTATCCATTACAAAAATAGTACATTCTTCAATGACTCAGAGTTTTGTTTTGAAATTTAGTGTTTTAACTGTAGCAGAGACAAGATTTTAGAAGTTGTATACTTTCTGAGACTCACTGAATATGTTTGAGAAAATGAAATCTGATTGACTTTCTCTGACTTTGTAAATAGAATTTGCTTTTTTGCTTTCTCCTTTTTTTTTTTTTTTTTTAAGACAAATGATTCCTTTTCATAGGTTTTAGGTTTGGCAGACTACGATGAAAAATTCTTACAACCCCCTAACATTTTCTTCTGCCTACAGAGGGGACGGAAGGGAGAAGGGGAAAGAAAGGAAAGGTCCAGATTAAAATTATTCTAGTTATTCACATAGACTTGAAAGCTCCAGTGACGAGTTTTGAGAAGTAGCCTCAGGCAGAACTTGCTATCAAAGAAGGCCAGGAACAAAAAACATTTAAAAGCAGATTACAAATCCCTTCTAACAAAGCAAAATCAAATCACTGATCGATAGGTGCAGCTGGGTTTAAATTGTTTCCTTAAAAAGGCTTTAAAAACTTTTTTGAGTGATAGGCTGGAGGTTGAACCTTTCATGCTTTGGAGCAAACTCCTTCTGGAAAAGTCTTTCCCATCTCTTCCTGGGAGGCCTCTCTTGAGATGAGCTGGAGTTTCTCTCTTCTCACTTAACAGGGGCCTCTGGCTGGAAAAGGCTGGCAACACGGTTTCCAGGAAAGAAAAAGACATTCTTTGATCTGCGTCGAGCTCCCTAAGATATTTTAGCTACTAGTCCCAACAGCATAGCTGGATTCCCCAGGGTCCTCTATGAATTATCTGTGCAATGCCCAAACTGGGGTGCTGTAAGACCAACTTGGAGGTTAAAGAAACTCTCCAACAAAGAAAGGCCCCAGACTCTAGGTCACGTAAGCCACAAAAATGCACTGGGTGGATTGTGGCTCGCTGTCTAGATCAAGGCCATGTGGAGGATGTCGAAGTGTACCTCCCAGCATCAGACGTAACTCAGATGCCCGGCTCTTTTAGGGACTGATTTCAAACAGGACTTTTAAGAACAAGGGGAGAGAGAAAAGAAAGAAAACCAATGAGCAAGTAGTGTTCAATTTATTCACATATGTTCCAAATGGCACAGAGATAAGCACAAAGGGTTCTGGCACATTTTTTAATGATTTTATTATCACCAGACAAGAATTGAAAGATCGTCCAGATGCTATTGGGAAGACAGGAAAAGATTTAAAATAATAATAATAATAATAATAATACCACGAATGGTTCCCTGCTCCTATAAACAGCCAAGGCTGACCAATGAGATTTTTGAAGTTAGGCCTATTTGCAACCCAGTTGATTAAAAAAAGAAAGGTTGAGATGATGTAGGAAAAAAGAAAACTTTTAGAAAAAATTGATCTTGGTCTGGCTCTCTCCTACTCCCCATGAGCTTTGCTTGACTGGGGTGGATTGTCATTGCAGTGGACGATTAAGTGGGTGAAGGGAGGTTTACATTCACGCAAACCTCAGGCGGAGCAGTGGCTCCCCTGCGCCCTCCTCAGGCAGCCTGTGTAGCGCACACAGCACGCGTGGAGAATGGGGATCATTCCCGTGCCCGGAGCCAGCGCTGGGTCACAAATCTGCCCCTTCCCTGCTCTTTCTGCACCCTCGCAAATGCCCAATTCACTCTGGTTGGAAGAAAGCTCTCCCTTTCTGGGGTTGCCTAGGAAATAACCAGTGGCCTGGAAAATGGGTTTACAATCTCTTTATGTATGTGTGTGTGTGTGTGTGTGTGTGTGTGTGTGTGTGTGTGTCTGTGTGTGTGTGTGTCTGTGTGTCTGTCATCTTTCCAAGTAGATTGTAAGCTTCCTGAAGGCGGGGACCACAGTCTTCCGGCTCAGGGCTGTGATCTCCTAATTGCTTAGTAAAAATTGGTCCATTGCTGGGTGGCTGATAACGAAGATGAAAATAGATGGCCAAAGTGACATGCCCAGAAAAGGCAGGTAATGGCTAAAATCTTATCCAAGGACTCCAACCCTGTTCAGTGATACCACTTTCGCAAGTATTCCTCAAAGCAGCCTCTACCTACAGCATGATCGAAGCAAAACCTCTTCAGAAAAGGCAACATCCCTTTTACAGCACCACAGTTCCTCATGAATTTCCCTCCTGAAAATGAGAGTGTGGGGACTTGGACTCCTCCATGCCCTGATTCACTGCCATACTGTCCTTTGACTCTGTTAGGGTAAGATCTTCCATTATTTGGCAAAAATAGTAAAATCCTCATTTCACTGAATGCACTGGAGTTGCACAGGCAGGACGGATCATCTACTTTCGGTTATGACTGTTATTTCAGCTGCCCAGTCTTTATTTGCTAGGCATTACAAATGCTAAGGGACACGTTTGTTTCATGGCCAAAGTATTATCAGACCTACCTTGCTACCCTAAGAAAATTTCTGTAGCAACAGCATTGTTTTGTAATGTTGTAAATAATCTCTCCCTCCACAAAATTTTACATGACCACAGTAAAAATAAATCTGGATAGCTGAGTTTTATAGTTGAAAAATTTAAATGGGTACTTGTAATTTAGATTCTCAAAATTCTAACAATATCCATTTATCTTTTTGCTTATCATTCTTTAATTTTTACCAAAGGGACCTCCTATTGCTTACAACAAAATGGAAACAAGCACAGTATCTAGAGGTGTGTTAAATCTGCAAGTGCTGATCTTGGGGCTGATCTTGGGGCTGCCCCTACAGCCAAAACTTCTGTCTCTGCTCTGGGTGTGACTTGAAGGGTGAGTCTCTCACCCATTAGCTGTTTTGTCTCATTCATGTGTCACTGAAACCGTTTTTGCATGTGGCACAAATCATATTGTAAAGAGGCGAAATAATCTCTTTAATGCAAAAACCATTTATTGAGTACCCAATATGTACAATACAAGTGACAGAGAAGCTACACACAAAAGCACAATGGTTGGGAATGTGGTCATGTCTACCTTTTCTTCTTCATGTCAATAATTGGAAACAGAGTCACCGTGTTCCCTGCACATAACCAAGGGGCTGTTTCCCTTAATAATTCGCTGTGTGTTCAAAGGCAGGATCATCCCTGGATTGCTGCAATCTTAGACAACACGCTAACGTTTACTAATAGGAGAATGGAAATTAAAAATGTAAATTAGTGTTGGGCTTTTTAAAATTTATATATATGTCAGATAACCACTTATTTTCCACTGAATTGTTGTGCCTTGAGATTTTGTAGGCAGAGGCCGAACACATATTATGATAGTATGTCTCATTTTTACTAATATTTGGTTTGGGCGACTGGCTCAAAGTGATCCACACAAGAACATACATAAAGTGAGATTAATACAGTGTGACAATGCCAAGGAACCCCACAATGCTTGCCCAGTTGAAACAATTCCACCTGCTTTCACCACCCTCCCCCCTCCATCCTTTCTCCTCACGGAATTTCTTTCCTTGGTTTTCACTAGTTCTACACAGAGAGATACCATGTTTCACCAATCCGAGATTCCTTTTGCTTTTGACTTGCTCTTTGTAGCCTGGGAGCTTTTTCTCGTCATTCAGTCACCCTAGAGTCTCTTCCACCTCTTCCCAAAACAAATTTCTAAAGTTTTGATTTAAGTAAAAACTCCATTAAATTATTGGTAAGCATTGGTTAAATAATCTTTGTGAAATAAAATTTATTTAATCGAACTTGGTACTACTTTATCTGATGACAGGATATGCTATCATTCACTTTGTGATATTTCTAGAAACTCTACAAATAAATGCCAATGTAAATCTGGTCCCTCCACTTTCAGAGGACCTTTGGATTCTTAAATAGTTTTCCGGTTTTTATTATATTCATGTACTTATCTGGAACAAGAGCTCTGCATGTCTGTGTGCACTTGTGTGATGCACACACACTTTCATGTGTT
Organism: Propithecus coquereli; assembly: GCF_000956105.1. Classification (NCBI taxonomy): domain Eukaryota; kingdom Metazoa; phylum Chordata; class Mammalia; order Primates; family Indriidae; genus Propithecus; species Propithecus coquereli. The sequence goes on along the minus strand of NW_012155062.1, from coordinate 6,385,493 downwards.
ACTGTGTGGATTGTAAATTTCTTCAGGAGGACAAGAATAGGTCCTTTACCATAACCATCTTCTTTTTTTTTTGGTTCATCGTGGGTCCTATTCTTAGTGAATATTTATGATCACAGAAGTCCCTTAATAAATGTCGTAAAATTATTGGAAGTTTTTTACTTAGGGGAAATTCCTATCACTTCAGTAAATACTTTACTTTGGAAAGAAAGATAGGATCAAATATTCAAAGCAGCATAACTCTCAGCTATTTCAACTCTATAGTATGTGCCCATTTAATACAAAAGCCTAATAAAAAAGAATTAATGAGGAAAATGAATGGTTTTAAAGGTAAATTTTGTTCAATGTTTCTATCTCATGTTAGATACATTTTGAAATGGATAGTAACATAGTTTATCATCAGATAAACTATAGTCTCCAGTTTAATTGAAACATTTTGTGTGTGTGTTCTGCGAAGGCTATTCAACCAAATAAATGATTATCCAAAATGTCGCTTGATTGTTTATTTTTTATGAGTATGAATATAATTTTTAATTCCATTTTTTTCATTTAAAACTCTTTGGCCTAGGAATTAGACTACCACACCAAAAGGAGAGTTAGAAAAGGAACAAAGGGCATCATCATTTGTCTTGCATTCAAGGAAACTTATTTTATTCAGGAAATAAAGAATTTCTGCCTGCATGCATAAGAGATCAGAAACGAAATAGTGGTGTCATCCACAAGGACAAGGTGGATCTAATGTATTCCCATCAGATGTCCTGAGAAGGCTTTTGAATTTTATTTTTGAAATTCGCTCAGACATATAAAGCCCCAGTAGAGAGTAAACAGTATACTGGAACTCAGTAATCCAGGCGGCAGTTCTAGTGTCTAACTTGGGAGGAAAGAAACATACAAATTCTGAATGAGGTTAAGGAATGGGCTCCTATTAATCCACTAAGAGATTTCTGTAGGGGAATTTCTGCAGACTTTAGCTCATTACAATGAGGCAGCAAGTGCAGTTCTGTGGAGACACCTAGTAAAAGTCCCCATTAACTAGTAACAAACCCAGCTCCTTGTATGTCTAATGCCATTGCTTCTACCTAGTAGTCAGCAAAAAACCCCCACAGCAATATACTATTATTTTCCTAAGTAAAAGCAAAGGAATGAAAATCTAAATCATCCCACTTGCGCCTTAAAAAGGCATACGTTGATAGAAAGTAACAGTGGGAAGTACCTAGTTTGTTGTCTGAATTAAATACAAATTTACACACCCAAATGACTAAAATAATGAAAGTGATAGATTAGTGTATTGATGCATAATCACTGCCTAGAATGCAGAACTTATGAGCAGCCTGATTTTGAGAACAATTATTTGTAATTAAGGCTGTGCTGGTTACCAAAAAAATAATAATAAATAGAGAATTCCTTTGTGTATAACACCAATTAATTACTTTTTTTTTTTTCATCAAGAATAGCTCTTAAATGTCTGTGCTGCTATTTATATCTGACCGCATTCAGGAGTGGTACTAAATTGTATTGCCTAGCAGTATTCCCAGAATGCTGTTTGCAACTCATGATTTTCAGCCAGTTTTCCTTAAACCCATTTAAAAAAACAATAACATCCATAAGACTCTAATGTAAGAGGGGTATTATGATTCTTGTTTTCTTAATAATTAATAAAAACAAATGCCTAGACCCAGCTAGACAGTTTGCAAACCGATTTCCCTTGCTACTGTCCTCACCTGAATACTGTGAATAATGATTAAATTATAACGGCAGTTATGCTCAGGTGTAGCAAGTTTTTATTTTTTTTACTTTGTAAGGACTCAAAATATGACTGTATTTTATTTAGCCTCACAATAGCCCCTCTGGGGCAATCTAAAATTGGAGATTACGGTGATTGGCAACAGTGTCGCTGGATACTCTTCCTTGCCTTCTGGTAGCAGGGCAGGGGCGGCCAGCCTCCAGGGGCTGGGGGAGAGGCTGGTGTCCAGCCACCTTCCTGGCCGCCAAAAGTGTGACCACTGGCCTGTTCATCCACTCTCACTCAACCATCTTGAGATCTCTGCTGAGACTGGCCCTAGAGGGAAGCCAGGCACAACTACATCACTCATTCTCCTCTTCCACTTAGTGATAGAGAAAGTTCTGAATTTTCCGAAACAGTCCTTTTTACAGGTGAGTTTGTTATTCATTGTGTAGCTGACAGGGGCTGAATTCCTTTCCTATTGTGCATATGCCCACATATCAGGCGAATAAATCAGCTGTGGGGTTCTGCGTCAAGATCTGGAGTTCAGTAAAAAAAAGTCACCATAGGAAACAGATTAAAATAAATGTGAATATGGATTTTATTTGGGCAGGATGTCTCTGAGTGGCGTTTTTCTTTACTACTCTGTTTTTCCAAGGTGTCCGTGACATCTCACAATGAATGGTGATGCATTGTCATGGTTAAGGATGTAGGAGCAGAGTCCTGCTGCCAGGGTTCAGCTCCTGGCTTCATCCCTTAGTGCTGTAAAACTTTAAGAGACTTACCCTCTTCAAGGTCTCTGCAGGTTCTATCTGTAAAACTTTAATAATAAGGCTGTTGTGAAGATCAAGTAAAGAAACATACATTAAAAAGTTTTTACAGTGCCTGATCCAAAAGAATTACTAAGAAGCTTTAGCTACTGTCATTAATTAGTTGCATTTCAAAAAATTGTACACAAAAATAAATTATTTCCTCATGATTTTTGCCTCTCGAACTCTTCTATTGTCTATCATTTCTTTGGTTTAAGACATTAAAGCAGAAGGTTTTCCTTAAATGCATTTCAAAAATAATAACGTCGATAAGACTCTCATATAAGAGGGGTGTTAAGATTCTTGTTTTCTTCATAATCACCAAAAACAAATCCCTAGATCCAGTGAGGCATGCTAAATATGGACCTGGTTATATTTTTAGGACATTTATCAAGAAAGGCACACACAAAACTCTTAATAGTGATTTCCTCTGTGGATAGGGACAGTCAGGAGAAGAAAGGAAAACTTTATCTTTCATATTTTTCTGTAGCATTTGGATTTTTACTGTGCATAGGTGTATATTTTACATCACCTATTACAATTATACTCATTAACCCATCAATGGAAATACACTTTTCAAATGAACTAGCACAGGATTCTGAGACACAGGATGGTGTGAGCGGAGGGGCCTTGTTGGAAGCATGGAGAAGCCCCTGGCCCACCTAAGGACATTGTGGGAACACACTGGGCTGCTGAGCCGGTTGGGCCCTAGACCCCACCACTGATCGCAGCATGTCCTAATGCAGGAACTGCATACAGCATGTATAATCTGGGCTCAGTCAGACCTGATATTGAACATTGGTCTGGATACTAGTGAGCTGTGTGCCCTTGAAGAAGTTATTTAATCTCTCTGTGCAGCAATTTTCTCACTGGATTTTTTTTTAAAAGGAAGAACACAATGTCTACTCCATTTCTCCACTTTTATGTGTGTTGCAAATACCATATAATGGGGTCCATACACCTTAGCTTTTCTTCCCCTCCCCTAACTCCTTGTCCAGTCAACTCAGGACAATTTTTTAAAAATTTTAAACATGCTAGTGTTTTTCAGAGAGTTAAATCCCTATCACTTTTTCTCTCTCCACTCCCTCTCTTGTTCTTTCTACCTGCACTCTCATCTCTGTGTTTGTGTGTGTGTCTTTAAAAAGCTACCAAGAGAAAGCTTACCAAACCTGGTTGTTATGAAGTGAATGTTTGTGTGCCCCCCAAGATTCATGTGTTGAAGCCCTAACCCCTGAGATGATGGCATTAGGAGGGGGAAACTTAGGAAGGTGTCTGAGGTCTTGAAGGCAGAGCCCTCATGAAGGGCATTGGTTCCCTTATAAAAGAGACCCCAGAGAAATCCCCTGCCTGTTCCAGCAGTGAGTACACAGTGAGGACCGTCATCTACGAACCAGGACAAGAACCAAATCTGCCAGCACCTTGATCTGGAACTTCCCAGCCTCCAGAACTGTAAGAAATAAATTTTGTTGTTCACACAACCCAGTTTACGGTGTTTTGTTACAGCAACCTGAATTGACTAAGACACTAGTCCAAAATAGGTTTTTAAACAAACAACCAAAATAACTCCCCATCAGGAAATTCTACCTAAGAATCTAAACCGGAGCTAGGCATGGTGACACACACCTGTAGTCCCAGCTACTTGGGAGGTGGAGGTAGGAGGATCGCTTGAGCCCAGGGTTTGAGGTTGCAATGAGTTATGATGGCACCGCTGCACTGTAGCCTGGGCGACAGAGCAAGACCCTTTCTCAAAAAAAATAAATAAACAACAAAAATAAATAAATATAAAAAATAGTCTAAACCCTTTATGGTGGGGCTAATGTTCTCTGATTTTATCAGAGCAGAGGTTCAGCCAGCAACTATTCTTCCCTCTAACTCTGAGGAAAATTAATAATCTTTTCTCTTTAACCTTAATTCTAAGCTAGATAATCACTAATCAGTTAGCTTTCCTTTGCAGCCTTACTTTTTGCAGTTTTAAAATTATTGCTGGATTTAAGCACTTTTCTCCTACACCTTCTCTAGGTTCTGCATGGCTCACAGTTGTGGCACCCAGTTCCGCATATTCCAGAGAGAATACGTGCAGTGTCCTCCTCTCTGTGCTCCTTGGCTTCTATTTGAGGGTTACTGTAGAGGCACGAGTCAGGAGAGCCAAAGGAAATCTTGGGCATTTCTTATCCACTTTTCTCCCTTCTTCTATTATTTCCAGTCTCACCAGCACACCCTTCCAATACTCAGGATCAATTCTATGTCCATTCCCGCTGAAGACTCTTCTCACCTTATTATCATGCAATGATCTAATATGCAAATCACCAAAAGTGTTCTCCGATAAAGACATAAAAGTTTACCTTTCCCAGGCACAATTAATGTCTAAAAATGCCCACCAAAAGGAAGATTGGATTTGCTGGTGGAGATATTGGTTTCCCAGTTCCTCCCATCACTTGTAGGCCGGAGTGCAAAACCCAAAACAGGAAAACCTGGATTGCTCCAAGATATGCCAGGAATGAATATTCACTTTTCCAGTGATTGCCTTCTCATCAAAGGGCTTCAGAATCTAAATTGTAAGTTCTCTTTGTGCCCTGAAATTTGCTGGATTAAAATATCTTTGCAGTGCAAAAATTGCTGTATCTTTAAAATTCCACACTTTATAAAAATGTGCTGCACTTAATAGATACACAAGTCTACATTCAATATTCTAGATTCATGAAGGAAGATGTGAACCTAATGGCCTTTTACAAACTGGCAAAATTTGGGTGCTGGTTTATGGAATTAGTAGTGTAGCCAACAGAGGCTGCATTTCATAACCAAACAGAGTTATGTGTAGTCAAAAGGGCAAGATTTCAGGAGAGTAATAAATCAATTATGAAAAAGAGTGAATGAATACATTAAAAGATGGAGAGATGAGATTATGAAGTGTCAGAAATAAAAGATGATTTGGAAAATTGTTATGGTTAAAAATTATAAAGGAGAAGGATCAATAATTATTTCATATGTTTGAAAATCCCTTTAATATAAGTTCAGATATAACTGTGAAATGTGATACTTCTTAGAGACAAATCTTATCGTTAACTCAAAGCAATGAGAATGAAGGCATCCGACTGGGCTGAGGGAGGGCTGGCCGGAGCAAACCTTAAATACCAAGTGTGTTCAGAGACAGAAGATTGGGATCAGAGTTAACAGCGCCCCCCTCCATCAATTTTCTGCATAGCAGCCAAATTCTTTTGTAAAAAAAATCAAATAAATGTAATCATGTCCCCACCCTAGTTAGAATTGGCCAATAGCTTCTCATCGTTCTAGAAATCCAAAATCTGTACAATGATCTATACATAGGAGGATTGCCTGGGAGAGTATGGTTTGTGCCTTTTGTTCTGGTGTGATTTTTTAAATAACACATCTTTTTATCATGGTAAAATATACCTAACAAAATTTGCCATCTCACTATTTTTAAGTGCATAGTTCAGTGTGTCAAGTACATTCACATTATTGTGAAACCATCACTGCCATCCATCTCCAGAACTCTTTTCATCTTGCAAAACTGAAACTCTGTACCCATTAAACATTAAGTCTCCGTTTTCCTCTCCCCCAACCCCAGCAACCATGATTCTGCTTTCTGTCATGATGAATTTGACTGCTCTAGGTACTTCATGTAAGTGGAAACGTAAGTATTTGTCTTTTTGTGATTGGCTTATTTATAACCACTCCTACTCTCTTCTGGTTACTATTTGCACAGAATATGTTTTTCCTTCCTTTCACTTTCAACCTATTTGGTCTCTAAATCTAAAGTCTCCTGTAGATAACACATAGTTGGATCATGTGTTTTAAATCTATTCTGCAAATCTTTGTCTTTTTTTTTTGAGACAGAATCTTGCTCAATGTTGAATGGAGAGTTTAATCCATTTACATTTACAGTAATTATTCATAAGGAGGGATTTGCTGGTGTCATTTTGTTATTTGTTTTCAGTATGCCTTATAGCTTTTTTTTTTGTCTCTTATTTCTTGTATTATTGTCTCCTTTTGGGTTTAATTGATTTTTTTTTACAGTAAAATGTTTGAATTCCATTCTCATTTCCTTTTGTGTATACTCTATAGCTATATTCTTTGTTGTTACCATGAAGATTACAATTAACATTCTAATGTCATAACGCTCCAACTTTAACTTACACCAACTTAACTTCGATAACATGTGAAAACTCTGCCTCTATACAGCTCCTTCCCTGCCTCCTTTAAGTTATTGATGTTACAAAATTACATGTTTGTACATTGTGTCTCCAAAAATATAAACTATAAAACTTTTAAACATATTAATCTCTTACATTATATAGAAAACAAAATGGGAGTTACAACCCAAGATTATAATAATACTAACTTTTAAACTAAAAGGTTTTTTAAAAAATGTATCATTCTCTTAAATCACCTTAAGGATTCCCTCCAGCGATTCTTGCAGGGCAGGTCTGTTGGTGATGCATTCCCTCAGCTTTTGTTTATCTGGGAATGTCTTAATTTCTTCCTCACTTTTGAAAGACATTTTTGCTGGATATGGGATTCTTGCTTGACAGTTTTTTCTTTCTGCATTTTGATTATATCAGCCTACTGCCTTCTGGTCTTCGAAGTTTCAGATGAGAAATTTGTTCATAATCTTATCAAAGAACCCTTGTATATGATGAGTTACTGCTCTCTTGTTGCTTCCAAGATCCTCTCTGTCTTTGGCTTCTCACATCTTGATTATAATGACTTACTTGGTGTGAGTCTCATTGAATTCATCCTACTGGGAGTTCATTGAGCTTCTTGGATGTTTATATTCATGTCTATAATCAAATTTGGGAAATTTTTATCCATTATTTTTTCTAATAATCTCTCTGCCCCATTCTCTGTTGTTTCTCCTTTTGGAACTCCCACAGTGTGTATGTGGGTCCACTTGATGGTGCCCCACATATCTTTTAGGCTCTGTTCACTTTTCTTTAATCGTTTTTCTTTGTTTTATTCAGACTCAATAATTTTAGTTGTCTTATTTTCGATTTCACCAATTTTTTTCTTCTTCCTGCTCAAACCTGCCTTTGAATTCCTCTAGTGAATTTTTCATTTTGGTTATTGTACTTTTCAGCTTCAGAATGTCTTTTTGGTTCCTTTTATATTTTCATTGCATTCATACATAATTTTCTTGACTTTTTATTGGTTTCTTTTTTTCCTTTGAATAAGCCATACTTTCCTGTTTCTTTGTATGCTCTTTGATTTTTTTAAAAAAAATTGAAAAGAGGATATTTAAATCTAATAATGTAGTAATTGGAAATCAGATTCTCCCCCTTCCTTGGGGTTTGCTGATTTTTATTTGTGTTTAATTCTTTGATTGTTGTAAGCTGTCCCTGTGCCGGGGATCAGCATGAGGTGTAAACTTAAGGTCTTTTCAGGCCTTTTTAAAGGCCTGCATCTATCCCTGGGGATGCGCTGTGACTTTCTACATTCTCAATTATGTGGTTGTTTTGGAATGTCCTGGACTTTAACTGTTTGTCTCTCAAAAGAGGAAAAAAGAAAAAAATGAATTGGGAGGGCCACTGGCCCTTTAATCCTATGGAAGTTGCTTTTGTCAGAGGGGAAGGGGCTTGCAATAGTTGTGGAGGGGGCATTGCAACAATAACTGCTTGCTTATGCACCTGCACTTCCAAAATCAGAAGCAGCAATCAGCAATCAGAACGTAGATCTCCAGTTTGTTGGAGGACAGGGTCCTTGTTACCCACCCCAGCTACCACAAGCTGTTGGCAAGCTGTACACAAACACATGCACGGTTGCCAGCCCTGGAACTGGGGATGGATAGTTGCTATGAGCTGAAATAGATTCAGACTAACTCCAATTTACTGTTCAAGCCTTCCCCTGGAAGTTGAAACCCTTCAAATATAGTCCAGAGTTCCAAAATAGTTACATGAGACAGATTCTGCAATTGCTATATAGGTGGAGAGACAGATTCCTGGTGCTTCCTACTCTGCCATCTTCCCAGAATCCTTTCCAGTCCTGGCGTGATTTTTGATGGAACCCTCTTCATGCACCTGAGCATCCAGTTTGAACACTACCCATAAGGCCTGTGCCATCAGCCTCATAATAAGGCCTTCTCCACCTCTATCACTGTTGTTCAGCTACACAGCTGGTCACCTTCATTGTGCTCTTCTCTTCTTTCTCTTAGTAATAGTCCCCCTACTGGTTAGCTGAGTCCACTCTCTCGTGGAGTAGAGACTATTTCTCAGCCTCCCTAGCAACCCCGTGTGGCCGTTGACTGCTAGCCAAAACGATGTATGCAAAAATGATGGACACAAGTTCCACATAGAGTCCTTAAAGGGAGGAGGTGTGTCCTTCTTCTTTCCTCTTCCTGAGCCTGCTGCATGTAACCAGGAAAGACTTCTTGGACCACAAGGCTGAGAGTGACACCGTGGAGACGCTGGACAGCTGTGAATGACTTAAGGAAGCAGAGCCCCACATCAGCCCCAGGTCACCTACCTACTGACAGTTACACAAGTGAGAATAAGAGGATGAATGTCTATTTACTTTAAGTCACTTTTATTTTAGATCCCTTTTACATCAGCTACATTACATCATATCCAAATAAAACAGAATTTGATACAGGAAGTGCCTAAAATATGTGGCATTAACTTTTCAGTGGAAGTCAGTTATAAAGACTCAGAAATTGCAGGTTGGAGGGCCAGTGCCCCTTTTTATGGTAGAGCAAAATGCTTGGTGAAACTGTCTTTAGCAATAACCTGGGAGTCAGATCACATGCTGACCAATCTTAGCTCTAGGGAAAATTGAGAATTCTGATGGGTATTGCCTGCTTCTTGCTGCTTTTTGCAAAGCCCTAAATGGGAGAGATGAACTCAGGCTAGAGACAGTCCGCTGGCAAACAGTGATGGAAGGGGATTTTGTTTTGCAAAGGGCAGGGCTCAATGTCTGTAGCATAAAATATAGGTTGACTGAGAGACTACTTTAAAAAGTCAGCTGTTCCTGTGCCCCAGAATGAAACCATTATAAGTAAAGCTACAGGCTTAGGAGGAGATAAGTTTGTGACCCAAAGTCTTTTCCAGGCACCTCTGTTTTTTGTTTTTTTTTGCCAGACAGTGGGTGGTGGGGAGAGAGGGAGGAGGTGGGGAAAAGTTGGGGGAGGAGGAGTAGGAGGACTGAGAAGAAAAGCAGAGTAAATGCCAGTCCAGTGTCAAACACTGGATCAAACGTTTGTGGGTTTTCTTCTCAAGCCCGTTGTTTTAGAGAGTCTCAAATTGCTGTCATTAAGTCGAGAGAAGACATGGATAGAACACAAGGCTAATAAATAAAATACCAAAGGCCTCAGGTTTAGAAACTATTGATAATTGGCTGAAGTTACTTGCGTATGGCACTGACCAGAAGGAACCAGACCAGGAGATGACTGAGTTTTTGAGGTAATTATATTGCTAAAGAAGTCAAATGTTTGACCTGCCCAAGCCTATGGCCATTCAACCCCTAAAGCCACTGCTGGGCTCCTGAAATGGCACTGGCAGGAAGTGGGCTGTGAAAGCTGAACTGAATAGCTGCCAAAGACAAACTCTCCAATTCTCCTCTCAGATGTTGCCACAGAGGAGAGTGGATTAAGTCCAGAGGCCGAAGTCCAGGAACACTGGAGACAACATGCAGGGGTGTTCCTCCCAGAAAGCAGGATCTGGAGCTGCCAGATGGACCCACATGTGTGCACACTCACACTTGTTACTCTGCAGACAGGGCAGATAGCTTAACGTTTTTTTATGAATGAGTGACCACCGTGAATTTTTCATCTTTCTCTTTCCAAATTGTGGCAAAGGGTATTCTTACAATTTCACTGGATATTAGGGCTGCCCTAAAAAGTACCACAAACAAGGTGACTTAAACCACAGAGATTTATTATCTTACAGTTTTGGAGGCTGGAAATCTGAGGTCAAGGTGTCGGCAAGGTTGTTTCCTTCAGAGGCGTGAGGGAGAATCTGTTTCGGGCTTCTCCTGGCTTCTGGTGGTTTGCTGGCAATCTTTTGTGTTCCTAGTAGTGTCTGTCTTCCTGTTCATGTGGTATTGACCCTATGTCTCTGTCTGTGTACAAATGTCCGCATGTTATAAGGATACCAGTCTTGTTGGATTAGGACCCACCCTATGCCATTATGGCCTCATCTTATCTACTTACATCTGCAACAACTCTATTTCCAAATAAGTTCTCATTCTGAGTGACTGTGGGTTAGGACTTCAACATATGCCTAGTGGGGAGACACAATTTGACCCACAACACTGTTTCTTCTCCTCCATCGTATAATGGGTATATCAGGGTCAGACAATTTGTCTCTTATTTTGTGGGTCCCCAGAAAGGAGTTCCACATCTGGGCCCACTGGGGGGAACTCAGCATCACCAAGAGGCTCTGGACCAGATGCAGCATCCAGATACGTTTTCGGAATTTTATCACTTGGGAAGTCTGTGAGTGTATTCCAAGGGGAAGAAGGTTATGTATAGCTCTTTGGGTGGACAAAGGAACAAACCACAGCAGAAATTGTTATGCTTTCATAAGAGCAGAGGCTCCAGTTTTTATCTAGATGCGTGGCTGCTGAGAATAAAGACCATATTTTCAGCCTCCCTTGCAGCTAGGTGTGGCTTTGGAACTAAATTTGGGCCAATGTGCAACTTCTCGATCATATCCTGAAAGGGAGAAGATGTGTCTTTCTTCCTTTTCTTGACCCATTCCCCAATTCTGCTGCTTAGAACACAGATGTAGGGGCAGCCCCTGTGAGCTCTGAGGACAAGGGTAGCTCCCTGGCGAGGGAGCCAGACAGAAGCAGCCTGGCTCCTTGGACCTGGAGCAGACACATCACCCTGGTCCTGGACTGCTTAGTCCTGTAGTGTTCTAAGAGAAAATGAGTTCTACACTACCTGGGGCCGGGTGTATAGGTTTAAAATGACACCGACCTTTCCTTGGTTCCTTAAAAAGCCAGGTTTCTCCCACTTTGGAGACTTTGCGCAGACTATGCTCACTTCCTCCTCTTCTCTGCTGCCCTGTTCTCTAAATTCCACCCCCCCAAATTTCACTTAAACATTTCTTCTTCAGAGAGACCTTCCTGTTACCCCCAGGCTTGTCCAGGCCCCTCTCCTGTGTACCCTTACAACATCCTACACCTCTCCTTTATAGTACAGAAATCAATTATAACTAAATATGAGTGGAACTATTTGATTAATAGTTGTCTCTATGACCATATTATAAGCTCCTGAGAGGAGGGCGGTTGTATTAGGTTGGTGCAAAAGTAATTGAGGTTTTAGCATTGTTGAAATTTGCCGTTTGATGATGGAATACATTCTTAAATAAATGTGGTTATGTTATACATCATTTTAATGCGCATTTTTCAATTTATGTTTTTCTGCTAATAACTTATTACTTGCTGTTTATTTTACATTTATTTTAGACTATGGAAATATTAGACAAAAAGCAAATTCAAGTGATTTTCTTTTTTGAGTTCAAAATGGGTCGTAAAGCAGTTGAGACAACTCGCAACATCAACAACACATTTGGCCCAGGAACTGCTAATGAACAGACAGTGCAGTGTTGGTTCAAGAAGTTTTGCAAAGGAGATGAGAGCCTTGAAGATGAGGAGCACAGTGGCCAGCCATCGGAAGCTGACGACAACTAACTGAGAGTCATCATCGAAGCTGATCCTCTTACAACTACACAAGAAGTTGCTGAAGAACTCAACATCGACCATTCTATGGTCATTTGGCATTTGAAGCAAATTGGAAAGGTGAAAAAGCCAGATAAGTGGGTGCCTTGTGAGCTGACCAAAAATCATAAAAATCGTCATTTTGAAGTGTCGGCTTCTCTTGTACGCAACAACGAACCATTTCTCAATCAGATTGTGACATGCAATGAAAAGTGGATTTTATACAACAATCATGGATGACCAGCTCAGTGATTGGACTGAGAAGAAGTTCCCAAGCACTTCCCAAAGCCAAACTTGTACAAAAAAAATGTCATGGTCACTGTTTGGTGGTCTGCTGCCTGTCTGATCCACTACGGCTTTCTGAATCCTGGTGAAACCATTACATCTGACAACTATGCTCAGCAAATCAATCAGATGTAACAAAAACTGCAATGCTTGCAGCCAGCACTGGTCAACAAAAAGGACCCAATTCTTCACCACAACAATATCCGACTATATATTGCACAACCAATGCTTCAAAATGGAACGAATTGGGCTATGAAGTTTTGCCTCATCCACCAAATTCGTCTGACCTCTCACAAACCGACTACCATTTCTTCAAACATTTTGACAACTTTTTGCATGGAAAACTAATATTAATGTCAGTTAGTGTTCTCCAGAGAAACAGAACCAATAGGATATATGTTAATATATAGATATATAAAAAGAGATTTATTGAAGGTATTAGCTCATGTGATTATGGAGGTTGAGAAGTCATACAACCTGCCTTCCGCAAGCCAGGAAAGCTGGGTACAAATCCAAAGACCCAAAACCAGGGGAGCCAATGGTGCATGTCCTGTCCAGGTCTGAAGGCCTGAGGACCAGCAGCACTGAGGTCTGAGGGCAGGAGAAGATGGATGTCCCAGCTCAAGAAGAGAGAGTGCAAGCGCTCTTCCTCTGCCTTTTTGTTCTATACTGGCCCTGGAGGGATTTGATGAGGCCCACCCACTTTGGCGAAAAATCTGCTTTACTCAGTCTACTGTTTCAAATGCAAATCTCTTCTGAGAACACCTTCATAGACATACACAGAAGTAATGTTTTACCAGCTATCTGGGCATCCCTTAGCCCAGCCAGGTTGACACATAAGATTAACGTACAAAGCAGTGCATGATTTGCTCTCCTGGTGGGCAGCCTCTGACATGACCCCAGGTCATCCTTGCTACCTGGGACTTACATTCTTATGGAATCCCCTCCCCTTGTGTGTGGGTTGGCCTTATTGGCTAGCTTTGCTAGAATATGGTAGAAGTAATTGGGGGTCATTTGTGAGATTAAGCAATATTAATAAAAAGGCTGTGCTTCCATCCTGGCTGATCTAGGGGGAAGCTATATACCATGTTGTCAGGCAGCCCTGCAAAGAGAGCCCATGTGAGTGAGCTTGGGAGAAGATTCTTCAGCCCCTGTTGTGACTTGAGATGAACGCAGCCTCAGCTGACAATTTGATCGCAACCTCATGAGAGATTTTGAAGCAGAGACACCCACGTAAGCCAGGCCCTAACTCCTGAGCCACAGGAACTGTGAGCTGTTTCTTGCGTTAAGCTGCTAAGTGTTGGGTTAATTTGTTATCCAGCAAAAAGTGACTAATACACTTGCTCACCACTCATCCCCAGCGCCTGTCCTAATGTTTAGTACAGAGTAGGCTGTCAATTAATGCTAATTGAATAGATAAGGTATACATTAATGGGTTCTCTAATCAGGAACTTGTATAAAACCCTCATGCTCTCTAAATCTTACTCTTCATTATTAGAACAAGTTAGATTCACCTTTAAATGAGTGTTAAATAAATCTTATGTGTTAGAGTATCTCATAAGGGATGGTACACATATTAAAATTGTTTAATTTTTTATGTTTGCTCTATGTTCTAGAAATGATTTAAGGGATTGATGATTTTATTTTATATGAAGGGCCACCTTTGCTGTGGTTGCATATTGCATGTCTATTGCTTTATGTGGTAATTTACTTTAAATACTTCACAATCAACCCTGTGAAGTTAAGGTATGTGAGCACATTGGCTTTAAACAACACCCTGAGAGTGCTACTTAGCATTCAAAAGACCCTAAGCAGAAACCCATACCTCGGGGGTGATTAGTTCTAAGGTGAAGGACATTCACCAAGAAGTCACACTCCAGAGGCAAGTGCTTCAAACCTTTAAATGTGCCCTCCAGAGTTTGTCAATTAGCATGGTAGACGTTAGAAACAACTTCTCTTTGGTGAAATGAGCAGTATTGAAGATTCACGGTTGGCTTGAGGGATTTGGGGGATCGCCGCCATGCTTATGTCAGTGAGGGTCTGGCGCAGTTGGGGCCCTGGTCCCCTGCTTAGAGGACTCTGCCGAGCTGACTGGGAGGACAGCGGGCTTCTGGGAGCACCCCGGGCCCTCCACAGGGTGAGCCTTTCATTCCTAGTGAAGGACAGAGAGCAGGGACATCCCTGAGCTTGTCAGCATGGGTCTGCATGATTCTTTTTTCATCCTTTGTGCTAATAAATGTTTGTGTGGCATGATTTTGCCAAAGACTTGCTTTCTATGTAGAAAAGTGTCAACAGAAAAGAACCCAAACTCTGTAAAATAATTTAAAGAGGTTTATTCTGAGCCATGCCCAAGGAACCTTGAGCACTGGTCTCGCTGCAGTTGGGTTACAGTTTGTTTTATATGCTTCAGGGAGACAGGAATGACAGGTAAAGTCATAAATCTATATATGGAAGGGTACATTGGTTTGGCCCGAAAAGGCAGGCCATCTTGAAGTAGGGGCTTACAGTTTATAGGTGGGTTTAAAGATTCTTTGATTTGTAATTGGTTAAAGAAATGAAATTTTGTCTAAAGGCTTGGAATGTTTTAAGTTAAGATAAGGGAGTCTGTTAATCAGAGACAAGCCAGCGGACATATATCCAGACTTCAGTGATCTGTTAAGTAAATCAATGACCTGCAGGTGTGGTTTAAGCTTTGTCTTACATGGCCTTACGTTTGTTAATGATTTTGTATCTTATAGTTGCAAAGAATAACTCCAAAAGGCACAGGGCATAACCAGGCGTGTCTGACCTCCCTTCTCCTCATGGTCCGAAACTCAGTTTTAAGGTTTTTTTTTTTTGAGGGGTTCCCCTTGGCCAAGAGGGAGTGCATTCACTTGGCTGGTAGGGGCTTAAGATTTTCTTTTAGTTCACAAAAGGATTGTGAAGCAGGAGACAGCCTTTATCCATCTTCAATCATTTGACACTACCCAAATCCCACCGAAGAACCTGAAGTCATTGAGCCACCAAATGGTCTCAGGCTAGTTCACAAGAGAGTATCTGCAAGGCTGCCTGAATTTCTGGCCTCACCTTGGCCACATTGTCTGCTACCTGAAACAGGGTGCTCTGTCAAAACGTAAAAAGACTAATACAATTATTACTTAATTAACCTAACTTACCCTAGGTCTTCCCAGGTGACGAATTCCCATGGGAATAAACTTGCTAGAAGTAACTCAGATTTCCAGGCCCTTGTGCGTCCACCAGCACCTCACATCCTAACCTGCAGGCTGCGTCTGCTGCCCGCTGTGCATATAGGTTGTGCTGGTGCCTCCCTGTACCCAGGGGTTCAGGGCTCCACAGAGAGGCCAGCAGACTGTCCTTTCCCCCATCTCTGTGTCACCCTCTGTCACCTGAGCCCTGAAATATCCCTGCTTTCACCAGAGCCTCAGGGAGTCTGTCCTGGTTTGCATCTTGTGCTAATAGCCAATCTACTATCAGGGTCAGGGATGGGACTCTCCTTGGGTGGAAAGTTGAGGCAAGAGATAGACACTGTCTCTTTCCTTTTCCCCCTCCCTCCCTTCCACAGAGACCATCAGGCTACAACAGTCTCCCTCCTCCTCCAGCTAAAGCAAAGTCCACACGCAGCTCGGTTGTGACTCAGCCTGTCTTCCACTCACCAGACAGGCCAGATATCCCCAAATCCTCATGCGGACACTGCCCTGGCTCCAGCTGAAGTCTCAGCTACTTAATTAATGTGATTTGACAATAATACTTTAAAAACATCAGTCCCTGGTTATGCAAAGATAGGGAATTTTCCCCCTACTTTTTACTCATAAAAAAGAAGTCTTACTCTTCAGGTCCTTCTCCGTTCAGCTCTCTCAGTCCGGGCTCCTGAAGCTTGGGAAGGAATGGTCAGCTCTGACCATAAAGCTACCCAGCAGAGGAGCTGGGGGTGGGGGGGGCACGAGCGGAAGCTTCCTGGAAACTTAAAGAACATACAGGAAGTGGCACTTAGATTTTACATCAGTAGTTATCCCTCTATTGAGTTAACAAGTGAATTAACACCATTTATAAGTATGAACCCATGAATGTGTTGGAAAACAGCCTCTCCAAGATGTATTGGGATGGAGCTGTGATAACATTAACAAATTCTGGCCAGCAGACCAGATAAGAAACAGAGGTGCTCATTGATACTGCTTTCCTACTAAGTAGAAATATCCCAAGAACATATACACAGAGGATAAGTAAGTATGTGGCTTTGACAGAGGATTTGGATTGAAAATAGACAGTGAAAGACAATAGAAAATCTGGCTGCCTTTTCTGTACCATGCAGAGGTTTCCCAGCTTAAAAAACTGATCATTCATTGCGAATGAGCCTCTACTCACAGACAGAGGTTGTGTATACTTCTAAGCAATCATTTTCCATTTTAATGGTAGGTAAACTAATGTGCTTGGCTTCTGTTTATTTTTTAAGTATATAAAGATCTATTCATCCAAATAACAAGAATAAAATAATGATGTAAAAACATATCAGGCTGTACACTCAGGGTACATACGTATGTATGTATTTTCTGTATGTGTATTATACTTAAATGAAAAGTTTCTAAAAATGCCAATGCTGAAGATCACAGCTCTTATCTGGGCCTTGGTAAACCAACATCATTTACTTACATTTTTACAAAATGCCCCTAGTATTAAATCCTGCGGCAGAGATCCTGACTGTTTGATTCCGGGAAGGAGTGATGATTTCAGAGCTGGCACCTGAGTCTTCTGATAGTACTTCTTTTCCAAGCTCAGATAGACATGGAGGAAAGTGTCAGGAACACTGATGGCAGCTGGGGACTCTATTCTTAAAAAAAAAAAAAGAAAGCCAGGCCGGGCACAGTGGCTCAAGCCTGTAATCCTAGCTCTCTGGGAGGCCGAGGCGGGCGGATTGTTTGAGTTCAGGAGTTCGAAACCAGCCTGAGCAAGAGCGAGACCCTGTCTCTACTAAAATAGAAAGAAATTAATTGGACAACTAAAAATACACAGAAAAAAAATTAGCCGGGCATGGTGGCGCATGCCTGTAGTCCCAGCTACTTGGGAGGCTGAGGCAGAAGGATTGCTTGAGCCCAGGAGTTTGAGGTTGCTGTGAGCTAGGATGACGCCACGGCACTCTAGCCCAGGCAACACAGTGAGACACTGTCTCAAAAAAAAAAAAAAAAAAAAGAAAGCCAACAAGCCCACGTATGCTTGCTTGTCGCAGAGTGACAAAGCTCTGCTTCTGGTCTTTAGGCTGGAGAGCAAGACCCGATAAAGCACTGTTTAAATTGCCTCGCATCTAGGTGGTTTGCAAACCTTCGGAAGTTCACTCAGAAAGCCCTACTACATTTTTTCTCTTCAATCTATGTAAATGAAATGAAACCATGGATCTTGGGAGTAATAATTCAAGTAGTATGAAAATTTATTGGATGAAAAAAAGTCTGGAGATGAGTAATGCTTGAACACATTCCAGAATCTTCTGTCCAAAGCAAACCCAGGCTTGTCTGCAAGGTGACAATGGCCTTGGCCAGGTGAATGTCACACAGTGAAGAATCAGAAGGGTCGCTGACATCATTGCATCTTCATCCTCGTGGGGGAGCACGGCAGCTACTCACCGAGGCTGGTCTCACCCTGGCTGGCAGTAGCTGTCCCCAGCAAGCCGAGGGGTCCTCACGTTAACACTCAGTTCATCACAGTGTAGATACGACCTAGGTCAAGCGGGGATCATGCTCAGGCCTGAAATGCTCTGACACTGAAATAAAAGGCAAGAAAATATGATAAGGGAAAATAATAAACCCCCCCATGGGTTATTTTAAGCACTTTTTAAAATGGCACTTCATAACTTTGGGGCAGGAATACACAGAGCAGTAGAGAGTGGGTGCAGGACCAGCCTTCCATGAGGGACGGGTGACCTGTGATGTCTGTGAGTGATCGCAGCTGTGGCAGAAAGGTTCCTGTACTCAAACCTTTCCTTCCTTTGTTCAGAAAGCATGTGTTGAGCACCTACAACATACTGGGTTCCCTGTGCTTGCCTGACAACATGAACAAACTCAGCACTCTGTGCAGTGACAACGATTGAACACACCATCCCAGCTCCACCGGAGGGGACAGCTCCCCAGAGGGGAGTGCCCTGGGTGCTTGAGGTGGAGCGGATCTTGTGGGCCTCTGGGCTTGGGCCTGGGGGTGGCATGAACACTCCCAAGAGCTGTCAAGAGGGGTTTCACAGTCAGAGGTACACACTCATTGATCAGGTGGTTGCAGGGTGAAGACCTTCTGAAAGTTGGCTCATAAATTCTTAATATTATGTTATATAACAGCTTGTATTTGCTTATTTATTTATACAAAGTCCTAGCCATGTTTTTCTGATATGTTGCTTACAACTAACTCTCTCTCTCTCCTTCACTCTGAAAAGCAGAAGGAAACATTAATAATATGCCTAAAATTCCTTACTGAGACTTTGCTTGTTTGAGCCTCTGATATGATAGGGTTTACTGAATCGGCTTTTCGTGTGTCCAAGTTTGGGATGGTTCCTGACTTTGTAGTTGTCTGCTCCTTTTTCTTCCATTTTTTTCCCTCCACTCTCCTCCTTACCTTAGTTTTTAACCTGACTCAGAACACTTGCAAAGAAATTCATGTTTTCCATGTTCTATGTGTCAAGAGCATGTAAGGGTTTCCAAGTCCTCAAAGCTATCCAGAAACCTGCTGGGAGAGTCTCTACTCCCAGCCTTTCAGGATGCAATTCCCACCACACTTCTCCCCACCCCCACAACATGCCAGCTTTACACCCCACTCTGCCCCTCCACCGCGACCTTGAGCACCACTCAGCACAGGGCGGTGGCCACCCATGGCATGGCCGTCACAGGCAGCAACTCCCTTTATCACATCCCTTGCAATGTCTTATGAGTTTATGTCTCATAAGTGGCTGCACAGCATATTTTAAACATGCAGTCGTCCCTTGGTATCCACAGAGAATTGGTTCCTTGCAAATACCAAAATCCATGGATGCTCAAGTCCCTGACAAAAAATGAGGTAGTATCTGCATATAATGTATTCACATCCTCCTGTATGTTTTAAAACAACTTTAGATTGCTTATCATACCTAATATGATGCAAATGTCATGTAAATGGTTGTTACACTGTATTTTTTAGTTGTATTATTTTTAATTGTTGTCTTGTTATTTTTTTCCCTGAATATTTTCCATGCTTCCATTTGGAGAATGCACTCTCCTTCAGGTACAATAGTAATACTAGCTAACATTTTTGGAATGCTATGTCTTTGGCAGTCTACTAAGCACTTTGCTGTCACAATAGTTGACAAATAATCTCAAATTCTCGCAGTAGTCCTATGAGGTAGGAGTGTTATTTAATAGATGAGTGAAATAAGACACAGGAAGTTTAAGTGATTTGCCCAGTTGGTGGCTGTAAATGGAACAGGAAGAAGCAAGTTAAGGGCCCATTGAGTGGAGGGAAAGACAACATAGAAGGTGGATTTTCTTTCTTTCCCACTTAGTTCATACAGTAGAGAAGAGACTGCTTCTAGATATTTTTCTCTCCTAAGTCTTTGAGGAGCTGAAGACAGCTAAGACAATCACCATTGCCCAAACTTGACCTTAACTTGACCCCTAGGGAAAGTGGAGCAGCCAAAAGAAGACTTGGGTTAAAGGGTTTCTACCCCATAAAGAAGCCCCTAGTCTCTCTAGTATAGCACATTTTTCAGTGTTTGAGTCTATCATAAAGACCATGGTATTTTTCTTCAGAAACTTTATTAGTACCAAAACCAAGTTGTATGTTGCTCATAATGTTATTTTTAGACCATCTTTGCAATAACAAAAATGATGGAATTGTGAAAAATTCAGTCAAGCTCTTGGTTGGACCTTTTTCCCCTTGTTTACATAATGTTCAATAAAGTCAAATCTAATTTTTTAAAGAACGAGTTGGGCCCACGTTCTTCTATAAAAATAGATTTTCAGGGAAAATGGGAAATTGACAATTTCCCTAAGAATTTTATATGAAGAAGTACTCCCTTGTATTTGAATAATGACAAGAGATTAGGCATTCCTGTATTCTTTATTTTTCCCTTTATTAATGAATTAGAACACACAATTGGTTTAAAATTAAATAAAATTCTCATAAGCATCATTCATGTCTTCATTACCAGTCAGTTGCACTTTGTAAAACTGGATTTCCATTTAAATGGCTTCATGTCAAAATGGGAGTTGACTGTGGCTGTTGGGAGCCCAGCTGGGAGGCAGCCTGACCCGGCCCAGCCAGCAGCCAGGGCAGCGGGACAGGCAGCTGCAGCAGGGCACAGCCAGGCAGGGACAGCGGCTGACAGGCGAGCACAGATCCAGAGGACCAGACCAGCTGGACCTGGGAGAGTGTCGAGCACCCAGGTGACTCCTAGATCGAGGGCACCTGAGAGATCTCATCTCAGGACACTGGCTTCTTGCCCTGACACACACATCCCTCAGCTGGGTTTAAGGAGTCTTCCTTTCGTATCCTGGGCTACCATCTGTGGGTCTTCTGCGTGTCTTCTGGGCTCCTGTCCGGATTTTTAGGAATGCTCTGGACAGGTGGGACCACGGACATAGTTTTCATCCTCATCAGGCAGTTGGGAAATTCTTGCTCAGGTGGAAGGCAGGGGCTGGGGCTCAGACAGGGATCCAGGGTAACCATTTTAAGGGATTCTGGCCTCATGATTCACTAGTTGCATGGAAAATGTGAGAACCCAATGTTACACAATTAATTCTTTCTTTTCTAATTCTGATGCCGTTTTCAAGATGCGACAAATTTCAGAATAACTAAATAATTGCTAGTGTCACTTTTTTCCTCCCAGTGTTAGTATCACATGTGAAACCTGGTATTTTGAGACTTTTCATCACTCATCTGGCTCTCTAGGAATCTTTAAGAAGTGGAAGCACTTTAAAAAGAAAAAGGAAAGAGAAAGAAAGAAAAAGAATGTTTTAAAGTATACACTTACGTCCATCTTGCTAAAGTATTTTCCAGTATTATCAGCAGGACATAATTTACTATGCATCATTATCTACTCTTAACTTATGAAACAATTTAAATATTTTAGCATAATTGATGTCTCCATGCCTTACTTAGCTTAGGGATTGATTCTTTCATTCTTTGCTGTAGACCATTGGAAAATTTTTAGTGAAACCACATTTTAACTGGACTTAAGTAAACCTGAGTGGTTACCCAGCTGGGAGAAAGGGAAATCCTCTTCATTCTTGCTTGATTAGAGTTGATTTTAGCTTCTTCTACTCTGCTTGTGTACCACCATTAGATTGTAGAGGATCATGAGGTCACAGTGGACTTCTTGATGACTGAGGACAGGTGTACAGTGGGGAATTGCTCAGCTGCTCCTTTCTCCTTAACAAGGTGGTCAAATGCTTGTAAAAAATTTACTCCAGCCTTTCTTCTACAATTCTGTACTTTTTACTGTGAAGGAGTGGTTGTGCCCTCTCATCTTCTCATCTAGAGCATGTTCTGAATGAACACACTATTTCTGCAGGGCATTTATCAGCTGTGGTTGAGCTTTTAGGTATTTCTACAAAGTTATCAAAGTTTTACCATATTATGAACCTGTGTGAGGATATGAGTTCTGAATCCTGTTTTCTTTTTCTTCTCTATCTCAACTTCACTTCGAGAGATGTGCTCATTCCAAACGTATTCATCAATGACAGCCCTGGAAAGTAAACCATATACGAGTAACCACCTACGTGTATGAGTACTCATGAATACTCTTGCAAAGATCTGAATAAAATATTAGCAAATAGAAATGGCAGGATTTTTTTTAAAACACCAAATGGAGTTCACTCAAGAAAGCAACAATAGCTCAATATTTAAAAATCTATTCATATAATTCACCACTTTAATAAATTAATCATCATTTGTTGATCCAAATAAATCCTGAAATGTCTTAACAAAGATAACATCCAATCCTGATTTTTGAAAACCTTCCTTTAATGGGTCTAGATCCATACATCCTTAAAATAAAACCACACACACACGCGCACACACACACATGCATTGATTCCAGTGTCAGTATCATGCTTTATGGTAAAATCCTACAAAGGATGTGTTTCTATTAAATTCAATAGCAAGTCAAGGGTCTCTGTTATTACCAATATTATTTAAGATTGTTCCAGAAGTACTAGTCAAAGGAATTAAAATAACAAAATGAGAAGTATAAATAGTGTAAAGAAGGAGGAAAAATTTTTATTATTTGCAGATGATATGATAGGATTGTATACCTGGAAAATTCCATGAGGATTAAATAAAGCCTTAGTTAAAAGCAAAAGAAATAGGTAGTCAGTTACTTAAAAACAATATTAATAATAGCTTTTTATCATACAAACATAAGACAAAGGAAAAAAGAGGGAAGCAATATCTTACTGATTAGCTCAACACATTTTTCCTGAGCACTGGGACACAGCTAACAGAGGATAGAGTATTTGTTCTCCAATAACTTGCTTTGTAATTAGAGAAGATAAACAATACATAAACAAGCAAATATGCAAACATACAAATAGACTTTTCAGATAGTGGTAAGTGCCGTGAAGGAGGGAGAATGCTGTGGAGGGATGATGGAATGAGAGAGGTCGGGGCAAGTTGTTGGGGAGAGTCCTACATTGTGTAGTGGCCTGGGAAGGCCTCTCCCAGGAGGCAGAATATGAGCTGAGACATGAAGCAGGAGAAGTAGCCAGTCATGCAAGGAACTAGAAGAAAGAAATAAGAAGGGAGCGAAAGGGGAGTGGCAATAGCTGTAGGACAAGAGCTTGGCATGTTAGACAGACAGGGAAGAGCCCATACAGTGAGGAGGGGGCTCCAGGCAGAATCACACAGGACACCTGCAAGAGGCTAGGTCTTCTTTTGCACGCAGTAGGACGCCACTGAGGGGCTTTAAGTGGGGAGGGTGTTGGTATGACTTAATGGACTGCTGCGAACGCTGGCTCCGGCAGACGTATAGAGAATGGATTGCAGGAAGTGTGGGTGAAAGCAGAATACCTGTGGCCCAGGTGAGAGGAGATGGCAGTGGGGCGGTGACAGGGAAACAGGAATAGGTTTGACACACATTCCAGAAGCAGAAAGAACTACCAGTACTTGCTAACAGATTGAGTGTGGAATGAGTAGGGGGAGAAATCGGGGGCATAATTCAAAGACTCCATTCACAATAGAAAAAAAAATAAAACCATGAAATATCTAAGAATAAATTACCCAGGAAATGTCCAAAACCTGTGTGAAAAAAACTATAGCAATTTACTGAGGGACTTAAAGAAAAGATTCACATAATGGAGAAACAACTTTGCTCTCACGGAGCAAATATCGACAGTTTGAAGAAGTCAGACCTTTTCAATGCAATCCCAACTGAAATCTTGGGGTTTTTTTTTAATAAGACAAAAATGATACCAAAGTTCATCTGGAAGGATAAACATTTATTTGAGGTTAGCCAGGACAATTCTGGGGTGGGGGGGTGGGGGGAGAAGAAGAGCAACAACAAAAAACAGTCTCTACCAGATACTAACATGTAAAATAAAGCTACAATAGTAAAAAACAGGGAGGTAAGGAGGGACAAGAATAGACAAGCAATTAATAGATCTGATGGACAGTCTATAAATAGACCCAACCATAGACCCATTTCTATATTATAAAAAGTGGCATTATCTCTGCAGAGAAGCTGGATTATTACATACTTATTGTGGGCTAGTGATTAGCCCTTTGATAAAATAAAATTGGATCACTGTTTTACTCTTCACCACCAAAATAAATTCAAATGGGTCAAAGACATAAAGGGAAAAAAATAATACATTTTTAAAAAATTTTTATAATCTTGGAGTGAGAAAGACCTTTCTATGCAGAATACAAAAATTAGAAAGCGTGTGAGGAACGATTGCCAACTTGAACTACATAAATATAGAAAATTATTTGTATGCCAAAGAAGCAAGTAAGCAAACAAAACCCTCAAAGTTAAAATATAATTGAACTCAACAAGTTCTGGGGGTTTGAATCCCGTCTATTTGTCCGTGACTTCCAAAGCCTATCTCCAGCCAAATATAATAGTTCCATGGTGTTGCGGGTTGAGCTGTGTCCCCTGAAATGATATGTTCAAGTCCTAATCCCAGAACCCGAGAAAGTGACCACATTTGGAAGTAGGTCTTAGTAGATGTAATCACATTAAGACAGTCATACTGGATTAGGTGTTTCTATAAGAAGAGGAAAATTTGCACACAGACACACACATAGAGAAGATGGCCACGTGAAGAGGGAAGCAGAAATTGGAGAGACGAAGCTACAGGCTAAGGAAAGCTAAGGATTGCCAGAATCCACTAGAACCTAGCAAGAGGCATGGAACAAATTCTTCCTTAGAACCTCAGAAGCATGGCCCTGCCAGCAAGTTGATTTTGAACTTATGGCCTTCGGAACTGGGAGAGAATACATTCTGTTGTTTTAAGCCATGCCGTTTGTGGTCATTTGTTATAGCAGCCCCAGGAAACTAATACACACATTAATGTCTACTAGGTGTGCTGAACTTAACTTTGTTAAAACAAAACTCTTCTTCAGCTGCGTATTAATTACATATGCAAATGAACTCTTACATAATGTACATCCAACAGTCACGGTGGTGAACCCTGGAGGGTGAGAACAGACAGGACTCTCACTTTATGCACTTTGGCGTGGTCTGTTGAATGAGTTGCATGATGGAATGAAATTTTGAAGAAAGAAAATATATAGTAAAAGTCTGTCATAATGCCGTGAGTGGAATCCAACAAATTCAGTGGTGTGCAACTGAAAGTCACATTATTGGAGGACTAACAGACGAGGATGAACGTGAGCAGCTAGCCAGCTACAAGTTCCAGGTGTCCACATGCTCATTTCCTAATCCATCTTGGTCCCAGCTGGGCCTTGTTGCTGTGATGCTGGTTGTTTTTGCTGGTTAAATAGCCACACGGTTGATTCTAGGTCTTGGGGCTGGCTGGGATTCCTGGGATAATGGCTCCATTCCAGGCATCTCCCTGTTAGTTAGCACCTGTTTCATGGGCCCGACTGGGGAGACTGGCCTGAGGCATTCAGTGGACACCCAGGGACCCAGCCTCTGCCTCTCTCTTCCCAGAACTGTGTTATCCACCTGCCTGGCTCCTCCTCCCCTCCTTGCCCCTCTCATACCCCAGAAACCACAGCCTTAAGGGCTTCAGCCCGTCCCCTTTAAAAGGACGGGAACCGATAGCCAATCTCAGTATACATCTGAGTTAGCCTTTCTATGGGGTGTCTTAAGGAAGAGTGTGTGCAGTGTTCTATGTCGTACCACAACTTAGACAAGAAACACTATAACAAAATAATGTGTTATTTATTATACCTTACGTGATTCAAAGACTCACTTTCCTAATGTTTTTATATTCTTGTTTGAGATTCACTTTTCAGATTATTGGTTATTAACTGGATTAGTTCTGCTGTATTGCCATTTGCCTTATATACTTATTAATACTTTACCACTTGATTTTTTCGGTCAATTTTTGTATATCAATACAAATTTACACTTCCAAGATTTTTTTTTTTTTTTTTTTTTTTTTTTTTTTTTTTAAAGAAATAGAGGTCTTGCTCTGTCACCCAGGTTGGAATGCAGTGGTGCAATCATAGCTCACTGCAGCCTCAAACTCCTGGGCTCAAGCGATCCTCCTGCCTCAGCCTCCCGAGTAGCTGGGACTATAAGCACATGCCACCACACCCAGCTCATTTCCAGGATTTTTTTGTCTTACCTATTTCAATCCCATTTTATGTACACTTCCCAGTGGTCCTGTCAGTGGCGTCTGGTAGACTATAATAGGATCAGATGAACTCATGGTACATCATCTGATCACCTACCAGTGTTTTATGGTTCACTCTATGATGATTAACCCTAAGTAATTGACCCTCCGGTCATCCCCGACAGCTGCAAAGGAAAGGGTATATCCCTTTAATGTGCTACTTTGGGCTACCCTAAAATATTGGCAAGTCCAATTGCTGACGACTCGCTCTCCTGATGGAAATACCGGCTTCACAAAGCTGTGCAGATGCTTCACCCCGCACCCCCCAACCCCAGAGTACCCTACCATGTCCATTTCATACGCCAGGCTCTCTGGAATCTTCCCTACCCTAGAAAGCTAAGGCTATTCCTTGCCATAGGGCTGAATCTTCCCTATGACGTTCAGTCATTCCCACTCATCCCAGCCTTTCCTTGAGCAAGAAAAGGAACTCGCTGGCCACTCACCAGACCAACTTGAATGAGTATCAGAGCAAACTCAGAACCAAATCTTAATGTAGCCCATCTACATACAAGCCAGAGGATGGAAAGCCCATCTTGCCGCAAGAATACACAGAGCCCCTTAAGCCCCCGCAGACAAACGTTTTTCTAACAGAAAGGTTATAGAAAGGAGAGGCTGAATTTATTAACTGTCTCCTTGGCCTGCCGCTGCCCGACTTCCTTTGGGCTCACCAGATGATGTTTAGGCGCCACAGACACATATGCATGGTGCCATTTGCGTGTCTGTGTTAAAGTTGACTTAATTAGGAGAGTTTACCTCAAATAAATGCTTAAATGAATTCTCTTAGTGGTGTAACATTTTTGTCTGCTGCCTAGCGCTGTGCCTTGTGGCTGAAAAAGAACAGCACATATAAAGTGTGCAGCAGCTCTGAAGTCATGTTTACATGCATTGATGTGCAGTAGGAAAAGAAAATGGGACTGGGGTCGGGTGAACTCCTGTAGGATAAATAGAGATAAATAATTCAGATTCTCATTATAATAGAGGCATATAGCTCCGGTGCAAGGGAGCGCCCTGCTTTTGTGCGAATTGGTATGCAGCGGCTGTTCAGAAGCCATAGCATGTAATCTAGCATTAATATTAACATAAATCAGAGGCAGGAATTAGCAATATTTCTAAAGTCTTATAGGATAACTGAATTCACACTATATTGTTTAGTCCTCCTGGGCATTTTAGTAATCGTGTAATAGAAATGTTGAGGTAGTTGAGATATTCTTTATATTACTCTATGAAAGGATCTTTAACACAATGTCTTTAGTAGACAGTTTTGATAGAACGCGCCGAACAAAAAGAAATATGCCTATTTTGGTAATATGGGTATGTTTCATTAGCTCAGCCTGCAGCGATATGACATTACATTCTAAAAGGAATACAATTAATAACAATGAGAGATTTTTAGCTCTCAGAGTGTAGCTGGAGGAACTAAGCGCGATGTCAGGGCAATTAAGCGAAGGCACCACATTACCTTTGTCTGCACACCCTTAACATCACCCTGTCTCAATGTGTTGAATAGTTATTTCTTTAGCAGAGAATTTGTAATTTATTTTGATGTTTCCTATAATTCAGACCACTATTATAAAAAGTGATTTTTTTCTCTCTCTTTTTTTTTTTTTCAGGTAAGAAGAAAAAAATCTTTTAAAATAACTAGCTAGTAGAAATTAACATTTCTTTGGATTGGCATAGCTTCCATTTTTTTTCTAGAAGGGAATAAACGACTGCAAGGGAGGTGTACACAATAACCATTGGGGATTCACCTGAGTGGAACTGTCCTGTTGGCACAGCAGAAAAATACAAGGCAACCCAGAAGCATGTACAGACCGTGCGTTCTCTAACAGCAATCCAGGGCAAAAAGTTGTACTTTGAGACTATTAAAATAATCAGCCAGGGTATTATTTTATTCAGTGTTAATTTTTATGTTTTATGTTAAATGACGGTGAAGGTTCTGGAACACGACGATTCCCCAGAGTCTTGGTAGCTGAGATTTCTTTTATCTCTAAAGAGGTTTCATTCCTCTCTGCGATGCAGAAACTGCTTTTGGCTCCCCCCTCGCTGGTCAGTTTTAATGGGGCGTAACAAAAGATAAAGTGTTTGGAAACATGAAGACTTTGGTTTGTAAGAACAGATGATGAAGAGGCTGGTTTAAAATCCCCTTTCTGTGTGTCCTGTCTGCTGCAAGTGTCATGGCTCCGTTTGGGCAAGAGTGAGGTGGCGGAGAGAGAGGGGTGGGGGCGGGGAGAAATAGAGAGAGAGAGAGTCCCAGCAATCATTCCTACCTCCCCAAATTTACCCCGACGGACTTTTCTTGGTGAACATCTACAGTCTGTAAGCAGGTGTCTAGAAATGTCGCTGCTGAGTCTAAGCCTTGGGGGTATTAATACGCAACTGCATTTCCACTCATGAGTAATGTATTAAAATTTTGTAGCTAATAAATTCTTAATCTGAGAAGCTCCAGGTTATTTCTTACTTACACAGCGACTTGGTTAATGGAACACCAACCCGGCTAGGGCTCTGGCTGCCTGTTATTTTCAGTACTGTTTTCCCAAGGCTGTCAAACGCAGTCAGCTCCACTGCTGACTCCCTCTGCCTGTGACCACTGCTTAGTTCCTGCATATATGCACACGCACACACCTCTTCAGACAATTAAATCACACCAAACTGCTCGGGCACTGGAGACCTGCGAGTGTTATGTGAGCAGTCCCCCTCCCCTGCTAAGTATTATTGACAAATCCATCAAGGGCAGTGATGCATTGGTTTCCACCTTACCTAGAAGGACACTAGGGCAGCGGTGACATGCTGTCACCGTGGTAACTGCGGCTGAAGTGAACAGCCTGTTAGGATAGGTGACCTCTGTTGGCAGTGCGCCTAGAGATGTAGCACTCACCCGGCTGCCATGTCATGGGGACCCCAAGGAGCGGCCCAGTGCCCTCAAATTGATTCATTAGGCCCTAAACGTATCGATCGCTCCAATTTGCAGGAATTTATTATATTGATATTGGACTGATTAACATTTTGTGCCAGACTGGTTCGATATGTGCTTGTAACAGCTTTTAATGATTAATTGACTTTTATGATTCCATCTCAGGGCTGTCAGTGAGCTGTGAACTGTGGGCAGGCTCGCTCCTGGGCTGTCTCTCCAGTGGCACAGGGCAGTGATTGAATACCTAGGAAATTAGTGTCCTTGCTGTCTCGTTTTATGAAAGATAAATGCTATGACATTTAATGCAGACCTTAATTTAGAACAGAACTAAGCAGATCATTTTGCAATTTAATCATAAACAGGTAAATATCAAAACTTGTTTAGCATTTTACAAGTTAAGCACACAGAAAACAGAGGCAGAGTGGAGCAGGCGAGGGGGTGGGAGCCGGCAAGAGGTAAAACAAAATAATATGGGCTGGAACTGCGCGGCATTTTAATAATCATGTAATTTATTAGGGCCAACATCCGAGCCCATTTTTCAGCTCGGAATATACTGCTCTCATTCACTCGGTGGTGAGCCGAGGGCGTGCCGCTTGGCATGGGCTGAAAAGTTAGCATTTACCTTCCCGGCTGCAGGCAGCTCTGCAGTATTGCCTGGTGACTCGAGGAAAATACATTGACTGATTTGCCGCAAAAGTAAATAGCAGAATAGGGGACAGGCTCTAGTTTAATACGTGCCCCTGACATGCAATAAGGGGAATATCGCACTCCGTATGGTTTATGTGTTACCTAAAACAACCATAAACATTATGAAAAGACGGCAGAAGATGAGATTTTATTGTGCTCAGTAACAACAGCGAGAGCAGAGTAAGGAAGCTGGGGGCTGTCAACTCACACCTTCTCGTATTCATATTTAAAGCATATTTCCTTCCTTTCATTTTAATTAAAAGACTTAAGTTAGAGGGAAACTGTCTAAACATCACGTCAAATTATTCATGTTTGTACATATAAGGAATAAAACGGAACGGTTCTCCTGCTCATGGTTCTTCTTTCCTCTTTACCACTCTGCATTTTTCTACCTAGTTGTGCAGAGTAACGACACTTTCATTTGACAGTGTCAGCTGCTCAAGTGTCACATAACCATAGGTAGTGTATACATTTCATGGCCCTAGTGTGAGATACGCCCGAATCATGGCATTTTTAGTTTATGCAGCCCTCCATTGGTGAAAAGAACTGGGGGTCACCCAGTCCCTATACCATGGAGACACCAGAAACTCTATCTTGCTGCTTCACTCGTTTTCGACAAACGCCTAGGCTGCCTCCCAGCTCAGCTCATAGACGAGCCCCTGACATCATTTCCACTTGCACCTGGAGCTCTTTGTGGTCCTTGTCTCTGACGGGAAGCAGGGCTTAACTGGGCTCCTCGCACGTGCATCCCCACATAGACACGTGCGGGCGACCTTGGAATATATGTATTTCGCCCCTGTGGCTGGGAGCCCCTTCACCTCACAATCTGTCCCAGACTGAGCCTTGCTTGGCACGGGTTGCCCGTTGGCTCTGCGTGGCATCACGATCCTCTCCCTGTTCTGCACGTGAAGCGGAGGTAGGATGAGAGCCCTGGAAAACCTCAAAGTGCCTCTCTCCTGTTTGGAAATTGAGA
Organism: Propithecus coquereli; assembly: GCF_000956105.1. Lineage (NCBI taxonomy): Eukaryota > Metazoa > Chordata > Mammalia > Primates > Indriidae > Propithecus > Propithecus coquereli. Next base: position 6,354,628 of record NW_012155062.1, on the reverse strand, counting down.
AAGCACAAACATAATTGCTTTTGTTGGATCACAATTCCGAACAGCAAAAGACGTTTTAAACATCTGCCCTTCCTTTGATTGGTTTTACATCTTCTCCCTTTTTGGCTACTGTTCATTATTCTGCATTATATTCATTACTGAGAAATCTTTTCCAAGCCAATATTTTCATATGCTGAAAGATGACTTGGATTCAGGGTATTTAATCCGATCCAGCCCCACACAAACCCATAATAGACTGTGACACACCACATATAGATAAATTCTAGAGAAAGAGCTGTGTTTCATGCTTAAGGATCTGATTCCGTCCATTGTGCCAGAAATACCGTATCCTCAGGCACACAGGGGGAAAATGGGTCTCTTTCCAGTTTCTGTCCTTCACTGGGGGGAAGGGGAAAGGAAACTATTGGGGCTGTGCTGGAACCATGCTGTGGGCTCACACGGTGACACTGCAGCCGCAATATCCTCTGTGAGTGCGTAAACACACCCCCCACGCACACACCGACACACACACCAATCCGTCAATTGTGTGTTGGTCCTGCCAATTCTCCGGTCATCCTTTCCAGTGTCTCATCTGCATCACATACTCAACATGCTCCTCAAATTAGAATTCGAATTTCTTCGCTTGGTCAAAACTCATTGGTTTCTTCTCACTTGCATTTGTTCTGCAAGGAGAATTTTCAGGAGTCACTGAATGCTCTCTGGCCTCCGCCCTTCCAATCACTAATCGAATAACTTTCTGTATCTATTTTATCTTCTGGTTCTGCTGTCAGATACCTGTCACGCTATTAGCAGGAATTCCATGAAAAATTTAACAGGAAAAAAAAAATGTTGATTCCCCTAAGTGAACTACTGGAATACATTCTCTCCTTATCCTGTGGGTATTAGCCTTCAAAATGCTTACCTTTAGTGAACATTTTAACTCAGGCAGAGAAAGGTACGAAAAGGGTGGGAAATGATCTTATTCTAAATCTAGCACTTAAAGAAAATATTCAAAAGCTCTAATAAAAAATTCAAAGTTTCTTATTTTTTAAAAATATTTTTTCCTGTACATTTTGTTAATAAGACCTACCAAAGGACCACTATGGTATGATTTACTTCATAATCTTTAACTACTCGTGTGTAATAGAAATTCTAGTATCAAATATTTTACATTTTTGATACTAGAATTTCTATTACACATTGAAATTTTACTTAAGAATTACTGCCTTTAAAATTGATGGCATAATCCATCACACTGGTTTGAAGATTTATTATTTTATTCTATAATCATATTTGTATGTCTCTAGTCTAAACAATATATCCCCAGGAAAAGGTATCTTCACTCAGAGTCTTAATTGGGCTGCTATAACAAAGTAGACTGGTGACTTATAAACAGCAGACATTTATTTCTTACAGTTCTGGAGGCTGGAAGTCCAAGATCAGGGTGCCAGCATGGCTGGGTTCTGGCGAGGGCCCTCTTCTAGACTGCTGACTGCCACCTTCTCATCACATCCCACGTGGTGGAAAGAGACGAGCCAGCTCCCCGGCCTCTTATCCCGGCACTAATCCCATTCGTGAAGGCTCCGCCCTTGTGACTAATCATCAACCAAAGCCCCCACTTCCAGATACCATTACATTGGGGATGAGATTTCAACATATGAATTTTGGGGGGAACACAAATATTCAGTCCATAACACTGAGGAAAACATATTTTTCTCAGCTATTTCAGTGGCCACATGAGTTGCGATTTTAAACCCAGCCGAGTGTATCTCTTCATCCATCTTCATGAGGCCTCGGAGAGGAAGCCTTTATTGGCTTCCATGTTTTGGTCTCTGAAGGGCTACTGAAATGTCAGTGCACATTCAGTGTTTCCAAATAGCTAAACATGGGTTGAAATGCATACAAAACATCTGGTTTGAGGTGGTGTCTCTCTTTTTATCTGACTGTTTTTCAGCAGTTGCAGACAAAAAGACCGACTTCTGAGTCATCACTACCTGATGCTCTATTCCTTTCTAGCACCACTGGTTCCCTTGCCTGAGGCCAGGGGGCCTCGCATTGGCAGGGCCAGCCCACCTGGCCCTGGATCAGTCCTGTGCCTCTGAGGGGGAGTTTGCATTGCCCACCACCAAGAGGGCTTGGGAGCTGGCCAGCAGCGCCCCTGGGGATTGGTTTAGCGGGCGTGTGGTGCTGGCTCACATTCCAAGCAGGAAGGTAAAAATGGGTGAGCAAAGGGAAGCTCCTTGCTCCTTTCTCCCAGGTGTGGCTCTACCAAGATGAATAATTCCTGCCAGGTTTGAGGGCAGAGGCCCAGATCCCCAGTTCTGGGTGAAGGAGTGCCTAGTAGATTCTATATGAATAAAGACTCAGTACCATCAAGAATCTGGGCTTTCATCCTGCCTCATACTAGCTGTGTGATCTTAGACAGCTCACTTTATGTTGCTGGCTTCATTTTCTTTAGCTAGAAAGTCAAGTCCTTTCAACTCTAAAATGCAATGCCAACATTGTCATCTCACTCCTGCTGTGGTTGTTAACTCCCCTCCCCGCGCACCTTATACCTCCACTCCAGGACCATCAGATGTTCCTAACATGGGTATGCTGGGGTTTTATTGAAAAGCTTGTAAGGAGGGAGGAGGAAACAGGGATATTTAGAGCAGGGGCTCAAAGCTGCAGTGCAGGTGTAGAGCTGACCTGAAGAAGGGTCGTTGACAGTCAGAGTCTAAGGTACCTGATGCTCCGAGGACCAATCTGTGCTTGCACCATGCCAAGGGCCTGGCCTGGTGATCCAGGCAAGGCATCGGATCCCACGGATGAAGGAAATGGCTGCAGTGTGAGGCCATAGTAATAGTTCCGCAGAAGTCCGTCTTAGTTGACACAAACCTCTCTAGGAGATTCTGGGTACAGAGGTCTGCAGTAAGGCTTCACCCAGGTTCACGGAGAGGGTGAAGAGGGGAAAGGGACAAGGAAGCGGAGTACCATGAGGAAGTTAAGCAGAGGGGATGGTCTCGACTGTCAGCCAGGCACCCAGCCCAGGGATCCAGTGATGCGATCTCAGCGTTTCCCGAGGTGTGCTCTGTGTGCCACTGATGGTGATTTAAAAACACCTAATTAAAATAGAGTTAATACAAAGGCATAGGGAAACTAATGCAGGTGTTATACAGTGGACTGAACTTTGAAAGACACTGCATCATCTCATAATATCTTCACCATAAGCTGCTGGGGTTTGGGAGGATCTTTGGCTTAGGATCTTCTGGGGCTCTTTAGGTTCATCTGGAATCTGACCCCAGTCTGGCCTCCAGTCCACAACCTTTGGGCTGTGCAAATTGTGCAGGTGAATGTGGCAGTCCTGGTGCAAGCTGTGCAGACACAGGGCTAGGGCAGGAGGACACATGCAGGGACACCCCCTACCTCAACTCAGCCGGCTTAGGGTCTAAGAGGCATGGGTCTGTGAGAGGGCTGAGCAACACACAGCTGGAAGATCCCAAGTCCCTAGAGTGCCTTGGAACTGGGGGACAGTCCCTTGCACAATGCCACATTACCTGTGCCTGCCTTATTCTTGCACACTAGACTCTGCTCTCCAGGTTTGAGCTCCTGCTCCCTGCCTGCCCATCTGCACCTGCTGTGCGGAAACCCAGCCTCCCTGGTCATCTGCCCCAGCCGCCCACCTGCAGGGCAGAGCTGGCCTTCCCTCGACACTGCTCTAGAAGCTTCCTAGGGAGGCACCCCTACTCCCCAAGAGCACCTGAACTTCAGCGCCGCGGGCCTCCCAGGTCAGAGGCTAATCCAGCAAACAAACCCCATGTGGTTCCGAAAATGCTCAAAGCCTTGAAATGAATAAGTCTTTTCTCCAAGTTTTCATTCAATGGACATGACCACTACCTCTGAGGTTAAAAAGAAAAACTGGGGCACAGGAAGTGGAAAGTAACATAAATAGAGGCAGGAATAGGGCACAGAATTTCTCATTTGCGTTTGTCTCTTGTGGCTCTTCTGTTTTTCTCTGTTTGGATATCTGGGAATAAATTCTTCAATTGCATGTTAATTACTGCATTTGTGGCTTCCATGGTATCAGATATTATCAGGAAATATTATAGTTATAATTTCTAGATTAATAAAACTGGAGACAAAGTTGACCCAGTAGACATAATTTACTGTACTTTTCAGGCAGCTTCTGATAAGGCCCCTCCTACAAGGCTATTAAGGAAAATAAACAACCCAGCCATAGAGAGCAGAATTCTGTAAATTACCCCGTTGGAAGGAGCTGAACCAAGTGAAGAGTTTCACAGTAACCTGGTTGTATTTTGTTGTTTACCTAAATATATGGCAATTGGTAGTGAAGAATTTTTTAAAAAAAATACTCTCGAGTTTCCATCAAGTCCTATTGGCTTTGAAATTGTCAGGCCCCGTAGAGAAACAAAGCAGGGGCTTTGAGGGCTGCTCAGTACAAAAAGGTACGGCTGCGTGTGAAGTATGGAAGGTGCTTGAGGGATGGGGCCAGTGAGAACACACACACACACACACACACACACACACACACACACACACACATATGCACACACATGCCCCAGTCCGGGCTTGTAGGTCTAATTTATTAGGATTGTTTCTAAAGCTCTAGATAAAGTCCCTCAGGAAAATAGCACATTTAAGAAAAAAGATGAACACATGCACAGAAAAAAAGAGAACTCCAGGCCCAGAAATAGACTAAGCAGCCCTGAGGGAGACCTGGGAGCCCCCAGCATGTTCACAACCCCACGGTGGGGGGAGTCGGGCCAAGACTGAGTCTCTAGGACAACGCATGTCTATGCAGATTTTTTAGACAGTCTGTTTTTACTGAAATGGCTAGATGTTCTCAGTAAAAAACTCTTACCATCTACCTGTGTTTTGTGAATTCTGTCCTGAGGGGCACAGCCCGGCTACCCAGGGAGAGCCTGTGTCAGGAGGTAACAACAGCACCGAGGTGGACTAACTCCCTCCCTTTGCCCCGTGCTGAGTGCAGACCTAGCCTGCGGCCAGTGCAGCATACGGGGAAGGAGGAGGGGATGGGGGCTGGCCTCTGCAGGCCTGAACTGAAGGCCCAGACCCACCACCTGTGGGCTTTGTGACCAGGGAACACACTAGAACTCACTATCTCTAAGTGGAAATTCTTGTCAACACGTAGTTCACAAGGATCACAGAAAAAACTAATTAATTCTTTCATATAAGGATATGAAAGCAGTTTTAAAAGTTGGATCATTAAAGTGATGTTTAAGTACAGTAAATGCAGTGAGGGATGATTCTACATAGAATTATTGATTTACTAGTAATTAATAATGCCTAACATTTGCTGTGTGCCAGGTAGAGCTCCTGTGCTGTTCGTATCGGACCCCGTTCAGTTCTCACAGAGACTTTCACAAAACACCATTGGACATGCAAGGACACTGAGGCCCAGGAGGCTGGGGAATGGGCCCAAGGTCATGTAGCTAGTTGGCAGAGTCAGGATCTCCACTGGAACAGTCAGATTCTGGAACCCACCGGCTGACTCCCATCCTCTACAGCAAACATTTTGCATAATCAACATGCTAATCCCTATATCTGTATAATTTCATATAATATAGCATATGTATAGCTATGCCATTGGAGCTAGCATGATTTAAGCACCTACCTGGTACAAACCCCTTTGCACGTACTGTGTCTTTTAATCCTTGTCCTACTCAGGGAAGTCAGCACAATTACCATCCTCATCAAAAACAATGCGGAGTCTGTATGGATAGTTCTGGTCCAAGACGTTTCTTATCCTTAAATAGAAGGTCAATCATTGCCCTCTGCAGGTGCCCAGGGACTGCTTCCTTTCCCCCTCATGGCTTCACCCCAGTGGCACGGTCTTCTCTGCAGTCCAAAGAGCTGATTCAAGCAGCTCCTTCCCCAGAATGTTGGCCCAAACTTTTTCAAGGTAACATCCAGACCCAGAGTGAGCAAAAGCATAAGTTCTCCCACTCACAACGGACCCATCCCTGGGGACCTTCCTCACTGTAGGGGTGTTTCTAGCTTATCGTTGCCAATCTGTAGTGAGTCACCACTGAGTGACTCAGGGGGTCCTGAAATTCAAGCATAAGCTGGTGCACATGGAAGTAGTGTATATATTGTGCATTGTCTATAAAACTTAATTCTTCAGAACCACCCTCTCCTTACATATTTGTGGTTTTCTACTACTAACTGTGCTGTTTGAATTTGGTGAAATAACATTAATGCCAATGACCAATTCTTGAGTCAAATCATATAGTCTTTGGTGCAGGTAAACCTCTCATTGAAAGCTGTCCTCCTCCATCTTCTTCCTCATCTTCTATCGTCTCAATCTAAAGCATGAATTTCCTACATGGCCATGTCTTCACAACTGGGATTATTTTTTTGAGACAGAGTCTCACTCTGTTGCCCTGGCTAGAGTGAGTGCCGTGGCGTCAGCCTAGCTCACAGCAACCTCAAACTGCTGGGCTCAAGTGATCCTTCTGCCTCAGCCTCCCGAGGAGCTGGGACTACAGGCATGTGCCAGCATGCCCGGCTAATTTTTTTCTATATATTTTTAGTTGTCCAGATAATTTCTTTCTATTTTTAGTAGAGACAGGGTCTCGCTCTTGCTCAGGCTGGTTTCGAACTCCTGAGCTCAAACAATCCGCCCGCCTCGGCCTCCCAGAGTGCTAGGATTACAGGCGTGAGCCACCGCGCCCGGCCACAACTGGGATTATTAAATACTAAAATGACTAGAGTTGCTCAAAAGCTGCATCTCCTCACTAATTCTGCCACTAAGTGAATAAGCCTGAGAACGTTGTCTTGGGATGCAATGTGGTTGGCTGTTCTTGTCTCACATTGAGCCTGGCAGGTATTTGCTCCCTCAGCTATGGGCCATCTTCACTGTGGGATGGGATGACAACAATATGGAGTTGGAAAGCATGGCTCGCTCTGTCCCATGCTGTCATTTGACAGGTGGAGAGTCTCTGGCCCAGAAGCCTACAGAAGGCTCACTGCACCGTGGGGCTTCCAGCCCAGATCTCCGTCTCAGACTCAGAGTCCAGGCTCATGTCTCCAGAGGGTTTGCTCTGAGCACAGGTTGCACTTGAGCCGCCTGATGGAAGAATTTTGCTGCTAATATTTCCCCTTTATACCTCAGGAATGTTGTTTTTTCAGTGAGCTGTGAGCATAATGCGCTTTAGGCTGTGTCTAAATGATATATTTCTCCAACCAAAAAGCGAAAACTCAGATGGTTTGTACCATATTTTTGTATATTTAGAAACAGCTGGTTGATTGATTGGATTTTTAATTTTTCACAGGAACGTTTGATGTTGGGGAGACTGCGCCTTTAAAGTCCTCTGAGGAAAGGCAAGATTTATAGGAAAGTTTTTTCCATACATATTTTATGTTTCACTGAATGACTATGAACAGAAATTCAGTGATTGAAGAAGACAGGCTCCTTCTCTTCCCATACACCAACTAAAGGCCTGTTTTCCAAACTCATGGCCACCCGCTCCCACTTTGGGGCTCTGCCCACCTAAGCCCTTCTTTAGGATTCAGTTGACTTCAAATCTTTTTATCACATTCTGGAATTAGTCTTCAAATTAATTTGTAATATATTGCTACTGCAATTATCAAACAAGCCTGAATATTTGGTCAAACTGTGTAAGTCACCTGAGTTACAAACATAGGCCAATATTGATTTTCATGTTTTGCACATAATAGACACCAATATATATTCATTAGATATAGTCTATCAATATTTATTAATTTTTAATATGCTAAAATATTAACATATAATCACTATATGTTATATAGTAATGAAACATTGATATAAATGAGTATATAATTAAGAATAGAAAATAAAGTGAATTGAATGACATCCCTCAGGGATAATATTCAGGGAAGTAAAATGATTTACAGAGCTACAAGGCCCTGAATGGAAAGGAGCACAGGAACCGTGGGGGTAGGGCCTTACTTTCTCCAGCTTATAGATAGGAAGGCTCAAGGCTCAGAGAGGCGAAGGAACTTGATCAAGGCTGCACAGCTGGGAGTTAACCCAGCTGAAAGTTAACCTAGGCCAGGCTGGTTCCAAAGGCCATGTCTTTACCTGCTTTATGGTCCCTTAAACTTGCTCCTTCACAGGTCTCCAGTGGTAATTTTTACCCTACTCTGAAAATCCTACCATTAGGCTCACTTGGCAGGATTAGAAAGCAGAGCTCCAGAAGTCTACCATGAACATGCTCCATGTGGCCATGGTCGAACAGGTGGGCTGGGACCCTCTCCGCCTGAGTGTGGAGGAACAAATTGGATGGGTGACTGCCCCCTTGTATGCTTGCCAAGGCCCCCCAGGTTTGAAATTATGGGATGCTAAATTCCCAGCATAACTGAAAAAAGCACTGAATGCAGGAACAGGACACCCAGGATAGCCAGAGGGAAGGGAGGGTGAACGACCCAGGTGTTTCACTCCAAACACTTATGTACTGAGATGTATTCAGGGGCCAGCACTTTTTATTTTCCACAGGAAAGCTTGATGTCACCACCCCTCTCTTATCAGACTCAGGCTGATCCTCAGACAGGGAGCCGGGCTCCTGAGGCCGCTGCCCTCTGCTGTGTTACTGTGGCCGTGGAGAGGAAGGTGAAGGAAGGAGGGATAAACCTCGGGACTCGAGAGTCTCGCAAGAGTTGGCCTCAGTGTAACGTGAGGGCGAAACACGGAGGGTGCTCAGCACAGGGGAGGAGGAGGAGGAGAGCCCTGTGATGGATTAGCCCCTCCCCTGCCCAGGCAGCCACCAGGTCCAATTTGTTACTTGTCCTTTAGATTCTGATAAGTCGGCAATAAAAGTAAGAACTTACAAGAAAAGATTATTCAGTAATATATTTGCTATATATTAGAAGTATCTGTTAATTGGGCCTGTCCAACTGCTTCCTTATACCAGACTTAGTAATGTTCATAAAAGTTGTAAACTCATTCAATTTAACAAGCACTGACCCGGCACGTGCTCTGTGCCCTCCTGAACGATGCCAGGTAGAAGCATGAAGGTGAGGAAGACCAGTTACCTGTGGGGCAATTTAACTATGGTGATGCCCTTTTCATGGTGGATCTGAGGGTTGGGAATTCTCTGTCGTCTTGCAGAGGGGAGGAGGAGGCTTTAGGGGTGCAGGCCCCACTGCACCTATGGGAGTTACTTTGTTCCTCTGACCTTCAGTTTTCTCTTTTGTAAAGTATATAAATACTATCTCTTCTTCATGCATATGTTTGAGGATTAAATCAGATCGTGGAAAACACCCAGTAGCACAGTCTCTGGATCCTAGTAGGAGATCTTATAATTATTATAGCCAAGAAGGTGGGACCCTCTTCTGCCCAGTACCAGGTGCGGCAGAGTGAGGCCCAACACATTTGTGAGAAGCTAGCTCCTGCTTATTTCAAAAAGTATTATCGAAATTTGAGGCAAGGTGACCAACTAAGACAACTGAAAACAAACATCTTGGGCCTTTGCCACATCGATGCAAAAAGTTTTCCGCCCTCTTTTCAGCGGCATGATTTGGGAAGCACTGACTCAAAGTGTTTGGATCGGTGAGAGGGAGAGCGGTGGTGAAGGAGAAAAGAAGGAGGTCTCTTAGCCAAGATTTGCAGGTGTTAAATACAAACCCCAAATTGGTTACTGTGACTCTCCTGAGATTGGGGAAGGAAGTGGGTGGGTGGACGGGTGGGTAAGGAGTGGCAAAATCAGGCCCGAAACCAAGGACTCCATATGATAAATCTTAACAGATACTCCCTCAAATTTCCTTCCTTCTCATGGGGGTGGGATTTACATAAGCGTTTGCTTGAGTCCAGATAACAAAACCATGCCTTGAAAGACATTTTACTTTTTCTACCCGTAATCAAGGCCAGTACCTTCCAAGATTCAGAAATCCTTGATCAACAACAACAACAAAAAATGTCCTCGCCGCATTCTGACAGCCTTCCAAATCCCGGCAGAATGAAGAACGCGGAGATGGCAAACCCCACTGCCGGCCTGGGGTACGGCTGCCCTTCCACCCCGGAATGTTGTTATCTCACCAGCAGCTTCACACGCGGCCTATTCAGCACCCTCATTAGCTTCTTGATTTCTTTCGCGACAGAATCTAATCAGTTACACCTTCTTAATAAACCTTAACCCTTTGAGAACTATTTACTGTTTGCTCCCTAAGAACCTGTGAAAAGATGCCCACTTCACACACGTAGCCAGGCTGCCTACAGGAAGGGCGAGGTGTGTGTTTTGCAGAGGAGAGGTGGCTTTTAAGTGCAGATTGTCACTACAGCGTATTGTATCTGAAATGGCTGCGCTTTGGAAAGATAATGACTGATGGCACTTCCTCATTGTCACTGCCCACTCTCCACTCTTCTGAAAAGCTCCTGCTATACAGCATTTGCAGCGTTCCCACAAAAGAAACATTTTAGATGATTTAATACCTAACTGTTCCTAATTGTTATTCAGAATAAAAGGTTGCACTTCTTAAGCGTCCCCCACTTTTAACACTGTTTTAAAGCCCGAAAATAAAATGCTTTTGCATGTGAATGGGTCGCCTTAAGTTCCACATCTTCCCTGTCCGGTGGGCAGTGGGGGGAGCTCTGTGCAGCTTGTGCCACCTCTGTGGAAAGCACCTGGCCTAGGCAAGACCTTGGTGGCTCAGGCACTGGAGCCACGGACCTGAGAAGGTGTTTATGGGCGCCCATTATGAGCAGTCACACTTCAAGACTCTGTAGGGGGGACACATGAATGGGACTGTCTGCCTCAACTTCAGAAATTTTAAGTTTTATTGGCAGGTAGAACCGTTCCATCCAGTATGTCCTCTACTCCCCCGCTACTCGGGCTTGGGACACTGAGCAAGTCCACATCTAAAATGGCCCCACACTGATAGATTCCAGCCTACGTTTGCAGTCCTCGTGGAAGAAAGTTTCCAGAGGCTCCTGTGCCATGACACGATTCTTCCTGTCGGCCTTATCCCTGCAACTGCAGTTGTGACTCAAGTAACAATGGGGCTGTGTTCTGAGAAATGCATCATTAGGGGATTCTGTTGTTGTGTGAACATCGCAGCGTGTGCTCACAGGAGCCGACGTGGTACAGCCTACCATGCGCCTAGGCTGTGTGGGACAGCCCACGGCTCCCAGGCTACAAACCTGTACAGCATGTGACTGCAGCACTGTAGGCAACTGTGACACAGTGGTGCCCTTCTGTTATGAAGGTGGGGGGGTGCAGTTCATCATCTGTGGCGAATGTATCTTGCTCTGTAAACCTATCTTGCCCTTCCTCGATAAACTTTGTTTCATGCTCGCCTTGCAAAAAACAGGCAAAGAGAAAACCCACGATGGTAAGGGTTTATGATCTAAACATAGGAAAGGTACAGTTAAAATATGGTATTATAATCTTATGGAACCACCATCATACATGTGGGCTTCCACCGACCCAAACATAGTTATGTGGCACATGACTGTACACCATTAGCGACAGGACGCAAAGTCTGCAGACTGTCTTCAGTCGTGTTAACAGTGGTGTTCACAAAAAAAAAAAAAAATGCTTGACTGACAGCACACCTCAGAGTATTCTAGTATTCAGGTCATTGGACAGACATTTTTCAGTAACATAGAGTTTAACTTAAATCCCCTATGTTTAATGTTTAAATCAATTTCCCCCTTTCCAGCCCTAATTAAGGATGGAAAATCATATTTTTTCTGTCACAGCCCAGGATGTGTGCCCTGCATTTTGCATGTGCAGTGCCTCCCTCCCGCCCCTACCCACCCGACAGTTCTCAGCACACAGGTAGTGTGCAAGGAGCAGTATTACACCTCGTGCTGCTCGATTTTCAGTGATCCCCCCCCAGCTTCCTTGCCCCCACTAAATAAACTCCTTCTCTCTTTCTTACTGACCCTTGAAAGGCTTCTAGGTTTTGCCTGTTCTTCTGGACTTCCAGAAAGGAAGTCTCTCCACAGTGAGAGAATGACTAAGGCTATCCTACCTGCAGCTCTTTTCGACTCATCCCAGACCGGGGCTTGGTCCTTCGGCCGCAATACAAGACTTTACAACCGGCTGGCCCCCCTGAGTCAGAGAAGAGTCCTTGTAAGCCTAGACCACCACACCCTTTGTGGGTTTTTACAGGGCTAGAGGGTTTCGCCTAATTCGGCTGAGACAAATGTGCCCTGCAGTTATGCCCTGCGGCTAAGGTGTTGGGTGTGCTGATGCGGGGTGGTGCCTTCTGTTTCCTTAGAAACCCAGCTTCCAAGATAATTCATGAATCTCTGTGAGGCTCACAGAGCAGCTTTTCTTAGGTTGATGCACAGCCATCAGTAGGGTGCTTGGGCAGCTTCAGGGTGGGGCCCTGGGGTGGCAACATGGGGGTGGTGACCTAAGCCTGGCCACCTTACAGAATCAGGGCAGGACTGAGAGAGGGCTCCTCTGCAAGCAGTTTCAATTCCACAAGTTCCCATCCTACACCTGACCAGACATCCTCTACCATTGAGTGCTTCTATCCTCTGGTATTTGCATTTGTTCCCAGGAGATTTTTTTCTATAACACCCGCAGATAATGTGTTTTGATTTTCACCACTAATCCAAAGTGATTCTGAATTCTAATCATATTCCATCCAGTGGACTCACCCTCCTCCCTATCACCCCTTCCACAGTCCTCCCTACGGATCATGCCAGATTGGCGTCATCTGTAATTTAATGAGGATGATCTCTATTCTAATCAGTCCCTACAGGTAGGAGCAATTCTACATTATCTGTGGCAATTTGAAAGGGACCATTGGGGAGTCACCCAGGGAGGCAAGAGTTGCAGAAAATGTTCTCTTTCCACCTCCTTCTCATTTCCTGCCCTTTCCCAGTTCTGTCCACAAACTACTGGCAAACTTAGCCATTCTCAGAAGGGGTCTCTCTGGGAACTGGGCTCCCTTCTATCCCAGGTACATGCTGAGTGCCTACCAGTGTAAGAGCCTTTTACAAACATCCCTTCTGCACCGACCCTCCATAGCCTCTGACAGTCAGAACTGTAATGATACCCGTTCCCAAATGTTTGCAACTTTAGGACACAACACGCTGATTTTCTGATATCAAACACACCATTGGCTATGGGAGGGTCTTGGAACAATGTTTTCCCCCTCTGTATGGGGAGTAGAGAATTGCATTTGTCAGAGTCTCCCAGATGATAAAAGAAGAGAAATGGGCTGAGAATGGTGAGCTGGACGGAGTCCAACGCTGCTGTGTAATTTTTCTGACTCCTTTGCCAGACCCTCCGCGTGTGATGGCGAATTGTGCACACTGCTCCCACGGAGGGAAGACATGCCCGTTTCAGCCCTGCCTAATGATGGACCAGTGTGCGTTCATGGCCAATTTGAAGCAGAAGGGGGAAAAATCAAAACCAAAACTGTCACTGTGCATCTTCTATTGCCCAAAGCTAATCCAGGGTCTTAAAACTGTTTCAGAAAACCCCGAGGCCAAGGCCTGTGGGAGGGGTGCTGCTCCCTGTGAGGCCGTGTTGCTGGTGCTACACACGCACCAGGGCAGCTCCGCCCCTCTAATGGCCCTGGGCACTTGGGCTGGGCCTCTCACTGAACACAGATCAGAAAATGCAGGCTCCTTTCCTGCAGTACTTCCCTTTAATCCATTTAGAGGTAATCCCTGCAACTCTCCACAGGAAAGATCCACTTTCTACAAGAAAGCCATGTTGGTCATCTCCTCTCTCTGCCAGGAGCTTGTCTTGCAAACCACTGTGGGCATGACTTTCCCCCTAGGACCCATCTAGGTACAGAATTGCATTTAGATGGCTATTATTTTCTGATATTCAGTATTCTTCTTACTAGTACCTGTCGTTTTCACCTGTTGTTCTGGAATTCAATTTTCCCCTAATACTCTTTGCAAGGCTTCCACTTGGTTCTGTGTTATTTCTTCTTGGTTCTTCTCGAAAGAAAGAAAGTTAAGTTTAAATTCAAAGAGAGGAGAAAAGAATCATGTGGGAAGGTGCACACAACTCCCAACGCACTTAGAATGTGAATTTGTTTCTGAATTCAGATTTCAAGTGTTTTAGTCACATGGTGTCTGATGAAGACCATGAAATTCATAGGATTACTCCATCCATCAGTGTTTGGGATCTTAAAAGTCAAAATCAACAACATTTAGTTCCAAAATCCACTCTACGGAGAGACTAAGTGAGGCTGAAGGAAAACAGAGGGTAAGTAAAAACATCCGGGTTTTCTTTCCAACCAGAGAGACTTTCCAATCAGAAAGCTGATTTAATAAGGCCGATACCTGAAATTTTAAACTCAAACAACCTTTTCCTTTGAAGCACTCTGCATATTTTTTAGAAACCCCTTCCTTAGCGGTAGATTTTATCTGCCCTAATAAGCTTTCAGTGAGTTGATAATTTTGCCAACTAAGCAGCAAACAAAACATTGACTTGTTTTACTTGCTTCATTATTTTCCTTTTAAGTATGGATTTTACTTCTCTTTCTTCTCCCATTTTCAAAGGCAGAAGAAAAGAAGAGCAACTGAGAGATGCAGTGGGAGGGAGGGAACAATGATATGTGTAAGAGCTGTCCCACCGATCCCAGGCCAAGGGACCGCTCTCACTTCCTTAGGATGTGTTCATGTGGCACCAGCTCAAGTGACACAGAGGCAGCAATGCCCGTGAATCATGTGGGATCCTCCGTTTGAACCCTCCCGACAAATGATCAAGCTTAAAGCTTTAATGAAGATTATTTTACTGAATTAAGGTAAATTTATTGGTTTTTATGGACATACCTAAGGGCTATGTCTAAAGAAAATCAGGACAACCACTGAAAAGCCAATTTGGAAAAAATGTGTTTGTGTGTGTGTGTGTGTGTGTGTGTGTGTGTGTGTGTGTGTGTGGAGAGAGAGAGGAGAGAGTGACAGGGACAGGGAGAGAGAGGGCACATTGAACTTTTATGAAACGATCTTATATGACAAAAAGATTTAAATATGAATAAAAGAAGATTGTATGTGAAACAAGCTAGATGTCCTTTATCCTCTAAAAGTCAAAGTCTGTAAGAAATAATATTTCCACCCTATTAATGTAATAAGTTGTTTTTGATACACTGTCTTTGCCTCATGGACTCTTTAGAGCATTTGAGTGGTAAATTGAATGTAATTCCAGTCTCTGTCTCAGGATGGAGGGCAGCCTTGTACTGGTTTATCTAGTAGAATAGCCCTTTATTCCCAACCCTCCCCTGCCCAGAATAGATGAACCCTGTCCCAAGCCCTTGGCCCAGATAAGAGGTGACAGGGTGGTCCCAGGCACTGCTGGGGGGACATAGTGATGGCCATGGAACAGAGAGCAGCAAAACACACCCTGACCTTTGGGAGGAAAGAGGACAGCAGAGTGGAGGGGTTTTTCTCTCCTTTATGCATGCCGGCACCCACTCCTTGGGGTGGCTAACAAGCCAAGTTAGAAGGGATTTGATGGCACGGTCTGAAGAAATGAGAGTGGACTTTTGCTTACAGGGAAGCAGTCACCAGCAACACTTACAAATGCAGCCACTTATCTCCATGGCAGCTTGGCTGGGCACAGGGCAGGCCTAGGACCAGGCAGGAAATGCAAATGTCAGGGCCCGCTAGGCTGCTCCCCTAGAAGTCTCGTGGTCTCCACTCCAGCTGGTCCCAACTGAGCTAATCTTTGTAAAGACTGCACTCTCTCCAAGCACAGAACCTGCAAGTGAAGCCAAGGGAGGGTGTTCTCCTCCTGGAACGCTGGAGAAGGCATTGTTGTAGACTACGTGAATGAAGGAGAATCTGGCACAAGAAATCTTCCCATCCTCCTGGCTCTGGAGTGAACAGGTGGCCCCAAATCTGTCTCTGTGGTGGGGGACGGAGGCGGATGGGGAGAGGATGAATCTGAAAATGTAATGTCCTGAAACTTAAATCTGAACCACATAAAGGAGAGGGATAAGCTATAGGGTAGCAGTCCCAAAATTTTCCATAGAAATTTCACCCATGTCAGAAGATACTGTATGTGCCTGGACAAGAGGAAGGGGCAGGTATTGGCCCCAAACCACCCTCTACAGTCACAAAATGCATGTGAAGTGTTGGCTTTTGTTTTTAAATTGTATGATGATTTTCTATTCAGTTGTATAATAGCTTTGTGATTGTTTTAATATAAATGTGTAGTTTGAAATTCTCAGTTAAGTTTCTTGACTTGTTCCCCAAAGAATCATGTAGTAAGTGGATGCTCTGGGAAGATACATCGTGCTTGTCCTGTGACTTGGTTTCTGTGACCTGGGCATCTCCCCTACACCTCTCGGTAGGAATGAGTGGAACAAGCAGAGCCAGGGGACAGGAGCTCTGCTAGTGAAACAGAGGGAGAGGCCGCAGTGAGAGGAGGAGGCCACACAGCGTGGAAGGAGACAGGTACAGTGGTGCTCTGTCCCTCAGGGTCCTCTGTCCCTCAGGGTCCCCTCACTTCACAATTGCCTACTCTGTTCTGCTTGCCAGAGGACTATGCAGCCAGCTACCTTTACACTTTCTGGCCCAAATGTGGAAAAAACTTGCTTCTGGTGATTTCTCTTGGTTTAGCTGAGATAGGTAATTTTTTTTTCAAAAATATTGGAAAAAACATAAGGAGAGAACAAGTAGGAAATTAAGTATAACATAAAATAGTGAGCTTTCTTGCCACTTTCATGTGCTCTAACCTATGATAGCCGCACGTTACCTTGGAAGACTGGCGGGGCTGGGCAGACATCTCACCCAGTGTCAGCTCATGTTCCCGCCAGGGCTGGTCCCCTGGACACCCAGAGAAGGATGTGGTCAGAGCCCAGACGTGACCTAAGACACAGGCTCCTCTTCTCACTCCTTCCCTCTCTCCTCTCTCTATATTTACGTGTGTGTGTGCGTGTTGTGTGCTGTGTATATTGTGTATATCATGTGCATATGTTGTGTGTGTTGTGTGCTATGTGTGTATTGTGTATTATGTGTGTTTTGAGTGTGTTGTGTGCTGTGTGTGTATGTAGTGCATTGAGTGTGTTGCGTGTGTATGCTGTGTGTTATATGTTGTGTGCTACGTGCTTGTGTTGAATGTATGTGCTGTGTGTTGTGTGATTGTGCTGTGTGTGTTGTGTGCTGCGTGTTGTGTGTGTCCTATGTGATAAGGCTGCACTCTTACAATTGTATATGTGTATTGTGTATGTTGCGTGTGTGCTGTGTGAGTGTTGTATTTGTGTGCTGTGTGTGTTATGTGTGTTGTATGCTGTGCGTTGTATGTGCATGTTGTGTGTAATACACCCACACAAATCACGGGATATAGTGCAGTGAATCTTGAGACCAAAGAATCCAGCCTATCTTTGCCCCAGACCCAGAACCCTCCCACTCAGTAATTCCACTGGAGTGGTTTGTGTTTATCAAGAGATGGTAAGGTTAAGGGAACTGGCGGATTAAATAATCCTAACCCTTAGGCAAGATGCCAAGTCCTATACATAGGATGTGCCTCAGGCTTGTATTCTACTGAGTGCAAAATAATAGCAGATTTATATAATAAATATAACAGTCACACAATAGTTCTAAGTGTAGAATAGTAAGAGTGCAGCTTATCATAAAAGCATAATGTAGAATAAAAGTACCAAGCTTCCATTGAGAATATGCAAGAGGTTGAAAATAGTTCGATTTAATTATTTCTTTACAGCCTATGCTACAGTATGTGCAGGTAGACAGTATTTATATAACAAATATCCATGATATATCTTAGGCTTTCCCTATATTATAGGAAAGAAATTGGCAGGGAAGAAGAAGAATCCACTTAGTTAGAAATAATTCATCCTTATTTGCAGACCAAATCCTACAATTGAATTCAGCCTCTGAAATTTCTGTAAATTATGTGACTTTGTTTCCACTCTGACCTTTGGAATCTGGCTGATTAAGGCTGGGTCTTTATACCAAGCTGACCTGCTAGAAATCAGCCAATTCAGCCAGGCAACCAGCAGTAATCTTTACTGCTTATGAGTTCCCAGATTTTTTAACTGCCTACATCCAGGTGGGTGAAGAAGCCTTGTCCTTTTTCAACTTTGTCCTGTCCCACAAGGACAGGAAGGACAGTCTTCTGTGGGAAATTTCATTGTACAACTTGGAAAAGATTCTGTGACAGCAATTAGGCCCGGAGGCTGTGGCCTCCCAGCGAGGCCACATGCAGAAGGCTCATCACTCTCTTGCCTCCCTCTCAGCCAGATTCCGCGCTCTCTGCACGGTGACAAGAAAGGAGCCATATAAATACGGGTGGAAATCCTCACTGCAGACTATAAAAACAAGGCACCAAAATGAACCACAGAGTCCTGTCTGCGGTCTCTGGGTTTATGGGAAGGACATTTTGCAGGGTAACTGTGTGTTAAGGATACACTTTGCTATCTCCCCTGGCAGGGTCAGTTGGAGGGAGAGCTAACCACTCAGTAAACAGAGAGAAGAGAGATGCTTATACTCAATAAGCCATTGCAAATGGAAAAAGCAAGCTCCTACCCAACACGATTCTCTCTAGAAACAAATGGCTTGGATCCAAGCACGACGAAGCCCTTTCAGAATGCTGAGAGGTCTCTGGTCCCAGCGCCCCCAGAACATAACCCTTCTGCACTCTTCTCTTTCTTGTGGAAGTAGCTTTAACGAGGGGAGAGTAAATGATCATGTGTGTGCGTGTGTGTGCACCACAGACATGATTTTTTCTTTTGTCTTAAGTTATGGAGCTCCTGCTGTGCAGTGCGTCCCTCTCCCTGGGGAGTGGGCACAGAAGGTAAAGCAGGGCCAGGCAGAGGTGCTGGGAGCTACCTGTGCAACACCCTGCCCCTTTCCTTCGTGCCCTCTGAACCCTGAAGAGCAAAAACACCACAGAGCTTTAGCAGTTCACTAAGTGGCAAAGTTGGCTTGGTGGCAGAAGGGAGGTCGAGGTCTCTGCCAAGGTTTGCTGCTCTGGTTTCTCTCATCTCTGCCCTGTGGCAACCATCCTGTCAGATGAAAGAAACAGTGTGGTTCAATGGGCCGCGCCAAAGCTCGGGCCGGCAGCCTGGACCACGACCCTGTCTCCACACTCATTTACGTTTACTACTTTGTGCCCACTCTGGATACTTGCACTTAAAAAGTGGGAAATAGAAACACTAACCTGTCTCCCTAGGCATGACCAATATAAAAAAACGGGGGAGGGAGGATCGTAGAGCATTTTGTAGATACACTACACATAAATACTAAATGAGGCTGGCATGAGGTCATGACAAATACAGCCGTGTAAGGAGGTAGAGGCACGCTTTGTACCTGAGATAGCTCCAAAACCAGGGAATTTGGGGCATAGAATGACAGCCTTCCCGCTTGCAGAATCGCTATTTCTCAGCCCTTTTCTGGAAAAAAGGACTTCAAAGTTTCCATCAGTCACCCACACAGCCAATGTCTGGGGCACTAGCATCTCTTTCAATTTCAATATGAATGCATCAGAGAATCAGGAAGAAGGCAGTACTTTTTTTTTTTTTTTTTTGCTGTCCTCTATACTTGATAGAGTGAATCTCTGGTCTCCTTCTAGAAACAAAGAAAGGAGTAGGGCTCACTAATAATATAGTCCCTTGATTTCCCAGCTTCTGATTAAAGTGAGGGGCCAAAACATGATCATCAAATAGTGTTAGTTTTGTATATCCCTCTATCTTAGTCATTTCGCTTCTTCCTGTTTCTGGAAGTGGATTCAAAAGTTAAAAGGCAGAGATTTACCAGTCTGGGCAACATAGCAAAACCTCATCTCTACATAAAATTAAAAAAAAATTATCTGGGCGTGATGGCCCATGAATGTAGTCTTAACTATTCCAGAGGCTGAGGCTGGAGGATCTTTTGAGCTCAAGAGTTCAAGGTTGCAGTGAGCTGCATGACATGCAGTCCAGCCTGGGAGACAGAGTGAGGCTGTCTCTTAAAAATAAATCTAAAAAAAGGTCAGAGATTTAAAATTTAAAATAATTATTGGGATATTTCCACTTTGCTAAAACCTGTGGCTAATTTGCCTAGTATTATTTCATTGTGTTTGGCTATTTGCACTTTTAAAAATGTTTTAAAACCACAATGAGATATCACTTCACATCAATTAGGGCGGCTATTATTAAAAAAATAGAAAATAACAAGTGTTGGTGAGGATGTGGAGAAATTGAAACTCCTGTGCGTTGCTGATGGGAATGTAAAATGGTGCAGCTACTGGGGAGAACAGTATGGATGTTCTTCCAAAAATTAAAAATAGAATTACCATATGATCCAGCAATTCCACTTCTGGGTATTTACCCAAAAGAATTGAAAGCAAGAATTTGAAGAAATATATGATGCCTATGTTCACAACAGCATTATTCACAAATGCCAAAAGCTGGAAGTAACCGAAGTGGCCACACAGATGAATGGGTAAACAAAATGTGGTATGTACATACAATGAAATATTCAGCCTTAAAAAGTAAGGACATTCGATACATGCTATAACATGGATGAACCTTGAAGACGTTATGTTAAGTGAAATAAATCAGTCACAAAAGGATGAATATTGTATGATTCCACTAACATGAGCTACCTAGGGTAGTCAGATTCATAGAGGCAGAAGGTAGAGAATGGTTGTTGCCAGGGGCTGGGTGGAGTGGGAAATGGGAAATAATTAACGGTCACAGAGTTTCAGATTTGCAAGATGAAAAACCTCTGGCGATGGATGTTGGTAAAGGTTGCACAGCAACGTAAATGTACTTATTGCCGCTGAACTATACACTTAAAAAGGGTTATAAAATGGTAAATTGTTATGTATATTTCACAATTTAAAAAAATGTTTTGTACATCTGACAACATGTTCTAGGAGGAAAACAGGTATTCTAATCTCCTTTGCATGAACACAGGAAGGCAGGCGGAAGGCCTCAGCCCTGTAACAGCTCTGGACTGGGACTGGTGAGATCCATGCCTTCTTCCAAAATCTGCCCCCGCCCAGCCTCCTCCGGGTGCCTCAGCAGGGCCCACCTCCATGCATAGAGGTAGGTCCCCCACACTGTTTAACCCCAGGGCAGATGGCAGCTGTGGGGTCTGAGGAGGGGGCGTTTGGGTCTGACTGGCACCTCCCTCCCTTCTCCTAGTTGCACAGCTGGTCAGGGACACTAGTCCTTCTGCCACCTTCCCAAACTCCACCAAGGTCCCCCGACCTCCCATGACCACTAGTCCTCACCGCGCCCGGAGCCCTGAGGGGAGGGGGGCCGGGGCCTCCTCAAGCTCCAGCCCACCTCCCGCGTGGGTGAGTCCCCCTCGCCCCCGCCCTGTGCCTGGCTTCGGTGCTCCTCTCAGAGTCCCTCCTGGGCCTCACCACTCGTCAGGCTGCTCCAAACAGCAGCCCCCAGTTCCCAGGACAGCTCTTCAGGACACAACGCCTCCCTCCCAGGAGACACAGAGGTTTCAGTTCTCCTGGGGCCACTGCTGGACTAATCTCCCTGCGCACAGCTTAGTCGCCTTTATCTTCTTTCACCTCCCTCTCCTTCCTCTGGGAGCTCCCCCGGCTGCAGACCCCTTCACTGCGTGGTTGTTCCTTTCGGAAAACAGGTGCACCTGCCCTGGGCTTCTTGGGACTTTCCATTACTGACCACAAGGAAAAAGAGAACTTGAAGGACAGTAGGGCCTTATCAAGACAGGTGCGAAAGGATCCTTCCACTCCTGAGAGCCTGAGGAATGCGAAGGCAGGGGCGCAGGGGAGGGTCCCTGGGCGGGCAGGCCAGGGCTGCCCCCGGGCCCTGGGAAGGTGGGCTTCTGGAAGCTCCAGAGTTCCCGAAGGTGTGTGTGTTTGGTGGTGGCAGTGGGGAGCGGGGTGTCAAGGCCCAGAGTGCGGGGAGAGAAGGGGAGAGGACCCTCCACGCTCAGCCTGGGCGTCCGGTCGGTCCTAACCTCCACCCAGCGTCAACTTTTTGCTGCTCCCGTTAGATGGCGCTCAAGACTTTCTAACCACTTGTGAAAGTGCTCCTGGCCCGGAACAAAAAGAGCCCTGGGGTGTGAGTGTGTGAGAGTGCGCGCGCGGGGCCCGGCACAGGGCGCGGGCGTCGCCTGGCACCACGCGTGGCCCGGTCACGGCCCAGCTGGGCTCCGGGCGGGGACGCGCTCGCAGGAGGGGCTCCGCACCGCCGGCCGAGAACTTGCACCTTTCCCTCCCTTGTCCCACTTCTGCCCGCGACTGGACCCGGTGGCGCTCCCGGAGAGAAGCCCGGCGGCCGGTCCGCGGCCTCAGGGAGCGGGAGGAAAGGGATCCCGGACGTGCCGAGGAGAGAACTGGGGCGCAGACGCGAGCCTCGATAATGCGCAAGCGACAGCCCTTTCTCCGCCCTGGTTTACCGCCCCAGCTCTCAAGAGCCCTGTGCTATCTTTTTAAGAGAGTGGGGCAGGTGCAGGTTCTGTTGCTGCCGTTTGAACCCCTCCGATTAAAGCGGTGTTCAGTGTAGGGTTTCCTAAGCGTACTGCGTGCGTGTGTTTCCAGCAACACAGGGCAAACTTTCTCGCCCCCAGGGCCAGGGGAGCCCAAGTGAAGTTAAACCGCCTCCCTTTTTAAAAAGCCCTTGGGGACCCTAGGGCGTCAGATGCAACAGCTAATTTTAAAATAACTATTTAACCAGTGATTAGGGGGTGAGCTTTTTTCTCTCCACCACCAAGTTCACCTCTTCTTCCACCCCCTCCCAAAATTAAGTGACTTGACGATAGGCGATCCCATCCCCTGGTTCTCTCCTTAATGTCAGTCTGAGCGCGCACAGCCAAAGAGATGGGATGCGTCTCCTCAATCTCGAGAGCAAGCAGGAGCGGAGACCTTCCTTTGTGCCTCCCCTTGGCTGTGAACTTTCCCGCGCGGTAGGTTTGCCTTTAAGAAAGTAGCGATCTCCATGAATATTTAATACGGAGCGCGGGCCGGCCGGGCGGAGGGGAGCCCACCGGCCCGGTTTCTGCGCGCGCCGCGGCCGGGGCGCAGAGCGAGCGCGTCCCCACTGGCACCGCCACCGCGAGGACCCGGGGGTGGGGAGGGCGGGGGGTAGCGGGAGGAAAGGGTTGGCAGAAGGGGGGCCGGGGAACTGGGCTCCCGGCGAGCGGGCCGTCGCGTTCATTTCCATAAGAAAGCTGAAATCGCAGTTGGAGGCAGGATTGCTCGCCCTTACAGCCCTTCCCCCATGCCCGGTTTTCTGCAAGAAGCGGGCTCGGAAGCTCAGAGCTCTAAGTGTGCGCTCTGGTCGTTGATGGTGTTGATAAAATGTGGTTTCAAATGTCCCGAATGAGGCCGGTTTCCTGTCTGTGTGTGGAGTGGAAGGACCGCGCCGGGTGAGTCCAGAGCGCAGGGGAGCGGACAGGAGGCGCAGGGTGGAGGAGTGGGAGGGCGAAGCCAGCGGGCGCAGCGCACCCTTGCAGAGGAAATTCTCCCGTAGGATTTTGAAGCGGGGAGCCGGGTTGAAACCAAGTCTCCGGAGCACAGAAGTGTGTATGTGGTGGTGGGGCGATGAGGGAAGAAAGGTCTCGAAAGCCCCAAAACCCAGGAGGCCCGCGCGTGGGAAGGTCTGCCCAGCCTCGCCGCCTCCGTCTTCAGAGACCCGGGGAAACTTTCGCTTGCCGCTGCTGACCCTCTTCCTGCGAAGGAATAAAGTGAACTTGCCCAGATACTCGATTCCACTAGCGGTTCAGTCCTTTCTGCTTTCGCACTGAGTTTCTTTTCGCCTTTCAGTGTGAACAGCAGCCATGTGTCCTCAATTCTATAGTGTGTGTGTGTGCCTATACACACACATACACCCCTCCTAGGTACTTTATGATCCCATCTGGAGAAATTAAAACCCAGATCTGTAATGTTTATTCTTAGATAGTTTACCAAAAGCAGGGAAAAAAAATGTGTGAGACACATGTCTGCAAATATAACAAAAGTACTTTCCCTTCTGCTTGAAAAGTTGCCTGCAAATGGCTGGCTTCCCTTTACCGATTCTGGACCACCTGTACTTCTCCACGAAACTAAATCGAGTCGGGAATAAAGCACCAATCAGATCAAGCAATTAAATACCAATTATGACTATTAATGACTTTATTGCTAATGACTGGAGTTGAGGACTCCAAACCCGATCAAGGTAATCAAGCTCTTTTAAAATTCTGCTACCTGAGATTTTTACAGCACTCCTCCCCCAAAATAGGAGGTAAAAAGACTGGAGATTATATTTTCAAAGAGTTTGCCAGTAGGTATCCATGGTCAGTGTTGAACATACTTCTTTCAGGAAAGTTTATTGCTACTGCTGGTAAATAATGGAGTCTTCCTTTCTGGCTCTGTTGAGTTATGCAAAGTGTAATTAATGATGGTGGTTACAATATATTGTACTTGGTTTGGATGCAGAATTGGGATGGAGTGGGGTTCGTTCTCTCTCTAGTTACTCTGGTAACGTAGAAAACTCTGGACGATTTTTAGGAACAAGTGTTTTACTCTTCAGATGGGGTAATGGCTACCAGGATGGCTGGGGGTGGGGGGGTGAGGAAGTTAAGGCTGGTGAACCCAGAGGGCAAAGGAGAAATAAGGAACTTGGTCTACGTTTTAAATTTTCTTTTTATTCGTGGGTTGAAATGGCTTTAACATGTCACAAGCTGAGTGACTGAAAAGAAAAGTTTACTGAGAATAGTCTGTTGGTTGAAAGGCTGCTGTGTGGAGGGGTTTATGTATTACTGAAGATGATTTGCCACCCCTCCTTGCCTCTATTGACACCCTTTCTTATCCCAAATGGAAGTCCATGCTCAGTTTGGGATGCGGAGAGGAGGCATGGAGGCAGGGAGGGAATAAACTGCTGTTGGTGTCCACAGCAAGAAGACAGCAGGGAGCAGTTAGCAGGGGCTCTTCGGTCACCCTGAAGAAGCAGGCTAAGCAACAGGACGCTTGGAAGAGCCGGCACTTTATCTTCATGTAGGTCACTTCTGCTCGTTGTCCTATAGTTCAGCCCTTCATACTGGCCTTTCAGGACACTGGGAGTGTTTGAGGCAATGAACTTCAAGTCTCTTGCTCCTGCCATCTCCCCATCACCTCACCTCCTGGAAGGAAGCCCATGGTGGCAGCACTGCATCTTGTTCTGATGTATTTACCAGGCCGGTGTGGAAATGCCCAGGCTGCACGGCAGAAACCTGAGCTGCTTGTGACAAGCACGCTCCTCTGCTAAGCAGTCTAAAAGTTTTGATACTTTCTGAGCACTGGGTGGCCTCTTCTCTTGATGTGAAGCACGAAACCCCCTCCCCATTTCTATTTTGTCAGAGTTAATTGCCCTGCAGTGGGGCATCTCACACCTCAGCCTGCCAAGAAATACAGCAGGGAAGGAATGCTCCACAGGTAACATGATGGCATGGGATTACCTCCCACATTTGAAGGGTCCAAAACCTTCACTTGAATGAAATGGGCCTGAGGCATTCTCCCTTCAGTGGCTTCCTAGGGACAAACCTCTTTGGCCTGGCCGATGCTGTTGGCAACTTTGTGTGCCCCTGAGTCCTGAGAGTGGAGCCAGTACAGCTCGGTGGGCAGCTGTCCCCAGAGGTGGATCTAAATAGGAGAGCTCCATGTGTCAACAACAAATTCTCTTCTGTTCCTAAGCACCCAGAAGCACCGTGAGAACTCAGAGAACCCATACGCTCCCTGAGAACAAATTCCCTCCTGACCTTAGGACCCCATGAAAGAGGGGACAAGAGGTGGGGACAAGGACCCATGGAAACTCCCCACAAGGACTCCCAGTAAACAACTCCAGTTTAGGCCCTGCCTACCACTAAGCCGGGGGATGGGGAGTGTGTGGCAGGGCTTGGGAACAGGACAAAGAAAATCAGTTGTTCCCCTTCCATGGGTCCTCTGCAGACAAGCCTGAGACAATAAATACCTGTGAAGAGGGGAAAGGATGGAGGGTGGAGCTGGCCCTAGGTTTATTGTCCCAGTGATCTCATTCAGCTGTCCTGCAGGAGTTCCAGGGCTCTGTTCTGAAAGACCAGAGCTCTCCCAGAATGCCTGGAGAAACTGCACAAGCAGGACTAGGGCAGAACACCGGAAGCTATTTGGCCCCCAAACCTGGCACCTTCTCCCCTTACTTATATAGGAGGCCTATATAACTCAGGTCTGAGAGGACCTGCTTTGTCAGGACACCTGGTGGGAGAATCTGGTGAGAGCTGGAGGCAGTTTTCCTCAACTTACAAGCTGTTCGAAAATTGACATATAAAGAAGAGAACAAACATTGTATAGGGAGGGCCTCCATTGTGTCAGAAAACCTATCCCTTCCTAGTGCCCCTGGACATCCCCCTAGGTGGGCCTACACATTATTTCAGTGTCAGGTGAGCTGGAGAAAGAGGTTGACCTGTTCCCTGTACCCAAGTAAATACAAATGAGTTTGTTTCTTAAAAAGAAATGTCATAGCTTTAAACTTTTCCTGGCCTGAATCCACCTAATTTCATCAGGGTCTCTTGTCAGCAACCGTAACACCTCTACCTCTTTTCCTTTTTTTCTTTGTGACTTAAGGTTGCATTTTAGGAGGGTTTATACAATGTTGTTCCTGTCAGTAAACCGTTCCCTGTCCCCAACCTCACCCCATCTCCCTGCATGAAATTGTAGTTGGAACCCTCCCCACACACAATCTTTAAAAATTTTTTTTCTGCTATTTTTTCCAACTAGAAGAGTTGACAAGACATAGACACATTAAGCTGCATAAAATCCAGTGGACTGATCAGCCAAAATGCATCTCATTTGGATTTGTTTGTAGCAGGGGTAGGGGACTGTATCACCTATTGCCTCCTGCTCCCTCTGCCAATCCAGACTGGCTGGCTGGAATTTCAGAGCAGGCCCCAAGGTAGCGGCCTTTTGTGAGCTGGGAGCCCTAGCCCACCCCAGGCTGGTGGGTGAGGGGGGAGATGGGAAGGTGTCTGAAGGTCAGGCCTGAGGGCTTGAACCAGCTTTGGCTGACCTTGGCTCTGGGTAGCTCTGGGGACTGGGAGGTTTGGCCGGTGGGTGCCAGCAGCTGGAAGCCAGAGGTCTGCTGTGATCCTCTGGATTTCCCCTGGGTTGAATTAAAGAACCGGGACACTGTGAAGTAGAGGAACAGTCACTGACCATATTTTAGGCCCACATCTAACCCCTCTCTCAAAGTTGCATTCTCACCACCCACTTTGTCACTGGAGGAGGGACTTCTCTGCTTGATGGATTCTTGCACCTGCTCTAGCCCTGAACCCGGCCCTGGACTTCTCACTTTCCGTCTGTTCTGCGCTGAGCCCCACTCCTGGGCCCTCGAGTTTCTGGAGCCATGCCTCTCCCACCAACTCGGAGTCACGTGGGAGCTGCACCCAAGAGTTTTCAGAACCCAGTGGGGGCGCTGGGGTGAAGTTATGGGTCTTTAGGGAGATTTCTGCCCACTCCTTCACTCTCCTGCATTAATTTCAACTCTTCCCTGTCTCCCGGTGCTGGGTCGCCAATCACTGTCCATCAGTTCCTACCCAGCGGCTGGGCTGGAGGTCGTGGCTGCGCGGGGGCCGCAGGGTCACGGCCAGGCTTCTGCGGCGGCGGTGCTGGGGGCAGGGGCGTGGAGGAGGATCCGGGCCTGGGGAGCCTCAGCGGGTGCCGAGTGCTCAGGCTTAGCCGTGGGGAAATGCCCAACTAGTCTCTGTGAGTGCCCAGCAGTGTGTCATGCGGGCATCCTTTCCTTGCAAAGGCCCGGGTGACTGAGACACCCGGCTAACCCCCGGATCTCCGGCTTCTCACTCTTCCTCTCACCCGGCAGAGAGGCTTCAGGGCCTGCATCGTCAGGCCAGACTGTAACCCACGACCTTCCCGGGCCAACCAAGGGCGAGGCATGTTGCCCAACAAGGCCACCGCCTCCGGAGCTGCCCAGGGAACAGCTTTAGAGGAGGCTCTGCGGGCCCAGGCGCAGCCACTCGCCCATGCCCGCAGGGACCTGTGGGGGCGCAGGGGCCTGGGCTGAGAGCGGGGCAGCCAGCCCCGCACCATTGACTCTAGGGGCATGTCTGCGGAGCCCGGGGGAACAATCAGCGGGCTCCATGTCTCGGGAGCTGGGGACACGCCTGCAAGGTGTGTAATCCTTTAAAGATCCTTGGTACTAGTTTTGCAGGAAGCCTTTGTTATAGCTCCGTCAGTGTGCGCGCCTTCGGCAGCTCCTCCTCCCAGGGCCCCCGGTTCGCTCCCTCCCCACCGGCCCCGGCGGAGAGAGCCTGGTGCAGGGGAGCTGCCCAGGATCAACTGTCCTGCTCCAGATCCCCTCCTGCAGAATACTTGTGCTTTGGTTACAATCTTCCCTTCGTGCCTGGGGCAGATAAACACGGTTTGCAGGGCGTTTGGGGCCAAGCTGCCCCGGAAGAATGGGCTTTCTGAATGTGACCTCGGGCTGCAGCAGCGATGCAATCCTGCTACTGGTGAAGGAGTAGATCTCTTGCCACCGCAGGGGTGACTGGGGGGAACCAGGCAGGGCACACGGGGGAGGGGGTAACCTGCTCTCCCACTAAGGATTTGAGGATTCTGACAAAAAGTGCTGGTTGAGGATGACACAGTTGTGAACTAACCTGGTTCCTACTGGCCACAGGGCAATGAGGTCCCAGTATTCTTGGACACGATTGCCACCCCCCCATACCTCCATTAAAAAGTGTGATTCCTCTTTAGTTAGCCAAGGTACAGCTTTAGGCAGGGTCTCTGAAGGATGCCCTGGCACACAGAAAGTGGAAGTATGACTGTTTACATGCACACAAACTTACATGCACCCTATCATATATGGCTACACATTTCCCCGTGGTCTACCTATTTAACTTGTCTTCATTCCTCATTTCTAGGGCTTTCCACCTGCACATAGTCATTTCGAGAAAATCAAGTGTGTGCAACGCTCTCCAGAGAGGGTTTTGTTATGTTATGTAACACACTCACACAGGGATTCCTCAAGTTACCATTTTGCCCTAAATCGGCCAGCACTTGGTTTTCTGGTGGGGGTGTCAGGATGATGCAAATGGAGGTGGAACCCTCATTCCTTGGGGGCTTTTATTCCCCTCCTTGAAACCCCAGTTCAAGGCAGAGGAACAAAGGGGAGAGGTAACTGATCTCTCCTTTGGTCTTTCTGTCCCCCCTCACTTCCATCTCCTCACCTGCAGGCCTTCCTCTTTGATAAACAGAGGAAAACCTGTGGGATCAGGTACATATGTAAATACAGCTGACCTCAGCCGGCCCCTCCTCACTGAAAAGCAGAAAGCCGGTTTCAGGTGCAGATCGCTTAGTGCCTTGAGTATCCACCACTTCCATTCCCCCCGACTGTGTGGGACTCAAGGCTACTTGCTTAAAATCCTTCTCTTGTTAAAAACATCCAGGACAACTATTAAATAGTTCTTGGAAGAGTAAA
The DNA here is from genome assembly GCF_000956105.1 of Propithecus coquereli. Taxonomy (NCBI): domain Eukaryota; kingdom Metazoa; phylum Chordata; class Mammalia; order Primates; family Indriidae; genus Propithecus; species Propithecus coquereli. Next base: position 6,325,318 of record NW_012155062.1, on the reverse strand, counting down.
GACCTTCTTTCAGGGCTGAAACATTTTTAAAGCCCTGTTTGGCAGAAATGTTCAAGGCGTACTAAATAAAATCAATCAGTAGGCTTGCCTGAGCAATTTTGAAATTTGAAAAATTTCTCCTCCCAAAATTTTAATTAAAAATAGTTTGTAGATGTTATTTTGTTCCCTGATGGCTTTTTCACTATTGTAACCTAAAGAGTCTCAAGACCAAGCTATAAAGACAGTTATTTCCCTTTTGTTAGTTTCTGGATGATTCTATACTTTCTTATTAGACCTATTTAATTTTTTTTTAACTGTGCTGGAGAGTTTTCAACCTTGGAAACATAAATGAAAAATAGATTCCCTCATTCTGAGACCCTTTGGAGTGCAGATTGGAACCAACCTGTCTGCCGCTACTCACACCTCCAAGTTGCCCTGTCCGAACCTGGGTAGAGCAAGGGTGGTAGGTTTTGACGCCTTTTATTCCAGCCCTGGTGCAAGAAGAGCTCTTTGAAATGAATGTCTATTCTATTTCAGTGTGCAATGTTCCAGCTGACTAAATGGGCTTGCCTGTTGCAGAGAGGCAGTCCGAGAGGACAGAACGAACGTGTGATCTTCCAGGAAGCTCTTCATTAGAACACCTCCTGTCCTTTTTCTTAATTATTAAAAAAAAATGTTTTTACTTCCTTCTCAGTGTCCGTCTCATTATTTTGTCATTACAACTGTGAAACATGGGCTGTGGTGACCATTCTTTTTGTTCTTTGTAACCATGTTGAGTATTGGGAACTTACAAAGCCCAGACATATCTCAGGTGTGTTCTGCTACTCACTGGGTCACACGGAAAACTCACAATTGGTTCTGCCTTTCTCTGAACAACTCTCCCTCAAACAAAACCCCTTTCCCAACTTATAGGGGAAGGGGATTCACTTACAAAAAACTTTCTGAATTAAAAAAGACCGGACTCAGGTTCTCCAGGTAAGGTAAGTGATCTTGGCCATACTGGCGATGAGAAAGCCATCACCTAGCACTCTACCTATGTATAACTTCTTTAAGGAAGGAGGCAGGCCAGTAGCTACATTTCCACAGACTTTTCTAAAACTGTGCCACCAACTGAGTATGTTTTACAGATACAGTTGTGGTATATTCCCAGCCAGCTCAAAGTATTTAAATTTTGGTTTTGTTCACATGTGCATGTGCTTACACACACATACACACACACACATACACACACCACCTAAGGTGATATTACCAGTCCATTTCCACTAGGCAACTCTGGTGACACCAACTATATCCAACAAACTTCGTTTCTGAAGAGTGAAAAAAACAAAAAACCTATCTGTATATTTTAAAAGGTTATTTTATACTGTTTAGCAAGCCTACAGACTAAGGAACAGGTTAACTAACCACTTTCCTTCCCCTTCCCAAGACATGGCAATTTTTAAAAGCTAAAATTTGTTTCCAAAGGGAGGAAAAGAAACAAATTCCATTAATGAGTTACATACATGGAATGTGGCTTGTCTAGGCCGTTTGTATTTGTAAATAAATGGCTTTCTGTTTATTATGTATGTTTTACTGAAAAAAAAAAAGAACCCTAATGCCTCTGAGCATGTCGTAATACAGCAAATATTTCCACTTGAGGTTTATTTGAGTTACACTGTTTTTTTGTATCACTAGACAGAAATCGGGTTAAACTGAATCAGTTGTGGGATTCGTTATCTTTAAGTGTCCAGGCTGACTTTCGGTGGCAGTACCCCTAAAGTTCTCAAGTTTGCCAAAGTGCAGGGGTAGGGGAAGGGCGGGGGTGTCCGCTCCCTGGGAATGTTATCCGGATCAATCTGGGAGTTTCATTTCCCCCTCGATCTTTCTAAAGCTTCGGTTCGCAGCTTCAGAAACGAAGCGGGGGTGCGATCTCAGTGGCGCGTGGACTGGCACAGACCCGCCAGTTGGCATCGGTGCCTTGCCTTGCCGCGGGCGCCTGCACACCGCCGCCGTCGTACTATCGCTCCGCAGGCCCGGCCCGCAGTCCTCGGGTGGGGACAGGGCCGGTCCCAGGCAGCCTACCCCGGAGTCGGTGGGGCGCTCGAGTTTCCCACTCCGGAAAGCGGAGGCTTGGGCCCAGCTCCCGGGGCTACCCAAGAACTCGACCGCCCAGTGCGGTGAGCAGGGCCCAGCCGCCCCAAATTTTCACAAAGCCTCCGGCCGCCTCCTGCCCTGCCCCCGCTCCTCAGTCCCAGCGGCCCGGACGTCAGCGCACTCCCAGACAATGCGACCCGCTTGCGTACGAGGCCCTTCTGCTCTGACCCCTGACCCCCGTACATTCGGACTGCAGCAAAAGGTCGTGGGTTGGAACCGCTTTCTGAGCCAGCACATCTCCCTCCCCACGCGGCATCCTGCGGGAGGAGATGCAGAGTGCGCCCCACACTGAATTTGCAGGCTCTGGGCTCTGGGCTGGGCCACAGGCTTTGAAGATCCAGGATGTCACGGGTCCAGCTCGGTCTTTACTGCGTCTTCAGCTCCAGGGCTCCGGGCAGCAGGGAAGTGGATTTCGGACAGAGAGAGCCCGGGTCAGCCAGGCCCTGAACTCAGCTCCTCACAACTCCACGGTCTGCAGAGAGGGAGGCAGCGATTGAATCCCCCGATGGGATGCTGGAGCTCAGGCCGGAAAATCCGCAAACGTAGAGCAGAGATCCACAGGCATTTCTATCTTACTTCCCACAGGCCTTCCAGAAAGTCATCGCCAGAACCTCTGGGACCTGAGCGACTCCAGCCTTCAAAAACTCTTCCAACCTTCCAAGGAAACTTTCAGAAGTTTCCCTTTCTCTCTCTCGCCTCTATTCCTTGGGCTTTCTCCAGCCACCGGGCTTGTTGATTACTCTGCTAACTGCCCTTTAGTGTCTAGGGCTCCTAAGGCCTGAGTATTTCTAGAATAATAATAATTATTATTATTATTGTTATTTTTAGGCTGAGGAAGGAGAAGAGGATCAGAGGGTGGGGGATGGGGACTGAGGGGAAAAGTAGAAATGTTGATGAAAAGGGATATTTCAACCTGTATTTCAAAAGGTTTCAGTTGACAATTATCAGTAACCCCAATAGACAACTCCATTAAAAAAAAAGAAGAAGAATTTACTACTGCTCTTGAAAGCCGTTATTTTTTACATCGCTTTTAGGAAGATAGATGAACAAAACATCGCGTTTCAAGCCATTTTGATCTGTAATTGAAAGGCAGGATCGGTTTGTATTCTCCTACGGCTTTTACAGAAGTTGCAGTGATCCAAAGTCGGGTTGCTGTGTCAGAGTGGCATTTTTATTAATGAGAATACAAAAAGCTTGCATATTCTTAGCCCTGCTTGAATTTAGTTGCTAAGCAACCGGTGTATGGTAATTCATCCGCGAAATTTAAATCTTTGAGAAAGGATCGTGCATTTTGCTGAATGGTCGCCACGAGGAAAACAACTTGTGGGACCCGCAGCAGCTGCCACAGTTGGGCCGCCCGGCCGAGCCGGGTCGACCAAGGACCGGGCCGCCCCACAGCGACCGCCACCGTCCGACCTCCGCGCCCAGTCCTGCCCTCCCTCCCGGAGGGAAACGGGTTTTTGGTGCCTGGCTGCGCTGGGTCCTCCTCCCCAGTGCCTCTTCTGACCCCAGGTTTTTGCCAGAGGCAGGCCCTATACCTGACCAAATCGCCTGCATCCCGAGGGCTTCTGAGTCCAGACCGCGAATTTCTGCATCTCCTCCCCTCATACGCACCCACTGGCTCACGGCACGCGCACACACACACGCGCGCACACACACTCACACTCACACACTAGCTCATGCATCGTGCCGCCACGACAATAATGCCTGTTGCCTTCTTCCCAGACCCCTCTGAGGTCACTTCCAGAGCCGGCTCTTCCTTGAGGAAGACTGGACTCATCAAGAACGCAGCCCACAGCCCGCCAGAAGGCCAGGCGGCCGCGCTGGCCGGCAGTGACATCATAGGTTCCTGCTCGCCAAGCTCGCGCCCACATTTTAGGATACAGGAACAAACACGGATGTGAAATCAAGAATGAAAGAGAGAGTAATCTAATTAATAGGCCATGAGCCAGGCTAACAAAATCAAAGAATCTGATTACACAAGTACCCCTCTTGCTATCTCCGCTGCCCCCACCCCCAGCTCTTCTAGCCTGCGCACTATTTCCTTCCCTAGGCTGGAAAGTTCAGGATGCAAACGCAGAGCCCTCTGATTTCCTTACTGAAATCAAGATCAAGCCTACAGTGGGGTTCCCGAAACCTGGAAGTCACATGGGTGACCTTCGGGCCCTCAGACCAGCAGCCCTGAGGAACTAAGATGACCAAATGACCTACAGAACTTAGAGAGCAGGAGAGGTGGGGTGGCCCCACACTTCTTAATTGCATCACTCTTAAGAACAACAAGACCACCTGTACTGATAGCTTATACTGTCAGTAGCAGGACTAGGAGAAAGGGTTTTCTCCAGTAAGTTATTTTAAAGGGATCTATTTTTTTTAACCTAGCACAATTTTTTTTTTTAACATCACCTTGCTTTTGGGTCACTGAGAACCTCAAACTTCCAACTTCATTCCCCAACATAGATGCATGAGCATAGTCAGGTATTAGTTTTTATCACTGAAACACAGCATCTGTTCTAATAGGTGCAGCCAGCCATGTGCATTTCACAGAAAAAAAGAGATTTCTCTAATTTCTATCTTTCTGCCTTAAAAACAAAAAAACAGGTCCACCTCCTAAATAATTAATTTCAAGTCTGCATCCAGTGCCAATACTTGTTGCATCCATTTTATAGTTGATTAATTACCCTGGAACTTGAGCAAACTAAACTCCATGTGGAGAGACTGTTTCTTCCTTCAATTTAGTTCTGAAAGCTACAAGTTATTGATGTATCTTACTCTATTTACATACAAATTGGTGCAAATATGCCCATCTCTTAAAGTGCATTTTTTATAAATATATAGAAGTGTCATTTTTGATTTAGCTTGACGAGGTTGATCATTTATTACAAAAATAAACGAATAAATACAACAATATATTGTTGCTTCCAACAGGATAAATACTTTACAAATATATAATTAAAAAACAAATTTAATTGTTAAAATTATTTAAAATATTACACTTATCGATAAAACTATCAATAGTATATACTGCATTTAATATTAGAACCAATTATTCTCTGAATGTTGAAAATCATTCATACAAAACAGATTATGAGCATGGTAATGAGCAAACACTGGAGGCTACAGGGAAGCAGAGGGAATCTCTAAGATCAATAATGAACAGTTCTATTTTGGAACAAAGAAGTAGTTCTTGGCTAAGCACAAAAAAAAAAAAAAAAAAAAGGCAGAGCAACAACAGCGAAGTGACTATTTTAAATACACCTTGAATGATTTATGGCACAGACTTGCCAGGGGAAGATGGTTGGATGAATGAGGAGACCCAGGCTTGGACAACTGATTAAGAGTCATGGGAGACTGTAAACTGCAAATGGGCCTAGCTTGGGATTAGCCAGGCTGATGGAACAGAACTTTGTCACTTTCCTTTGGGTTGGAAGGGGAGGAGGGGATTGAAATGGAGGAAACAAATGGGCACTTTACGGAGCACAAGACACTTGCGCTGCAAAGGAACACAATGACCAAATTCATTAAAAAGATCTGGTGATATATAACAATATTTTCATTATTTACATGTGTAACAATATAAGCCTTAGCACAAAACCTCTCAGTTATGTCTGCTCTCTTTTGTTTTTCAACCATGAATTTCATTTCATAAATACATTCAAAGGGTTGATCAAAAAAAATGGAGTGCAAGCCTTAGCTCACTTTATAAAATGCAAAATAATGAAACAAGATGGGCTTGCTTTCCCAGCTTCTCTTATTAAAAGTTACTCTGCTAAATCAGGGCTTCTTCCAAAGTAATCAGCAAAGTTAGTTTTTTAATAGAAAACAGTATGAAATCTAATGTTAGCTTTTTTGTTGTCAGCTAAATCAAGTAAGTAGATACCTCCTAAAATTTTAAATAGACCCCATTCCTTGTCTAATCAACCACCACCATTCCTGTAGAAAGAACAGGATTCCATCTCACGTGCCAGTAGTATCCACCACTTAAAAACAACCTGCTCAATCCTCAGCTTTCCAATGAGGACTTCTTCGCTTGCCCCTTAGACCCTCAAAAAACAATGAACTTCACCCCCACCCCACTTCAGGTTGTAAATTCACTGGGTAGAGCCATTACAATAGCAAGAGAAATAGAAAACAAGGAGGCAAAGAAAAGTAAATTGTGATTTCTTGTCTTCATTTTTTTCTTCTCTCTCTTTAATAAATATGGCCTTTTTCAGATTTCACAAATCAAAATGATTGTGATTTTTAGTACAATTTGGTGTTTAAAATAATGCAACCCAGTACGCGGCCATCTGGCTGGGCTTGATTTATGAAAGTGACACAGGGCCTGTCTGGGAGAAATAACTGTTCCTTGTTGCTCTCACAGTTTTCCGGGTTTTTTAACCCCTGTATTGATATCACAGGGAGAGGGAGTGAAGAGGACAGAAGGAAAAAAGTGAGTGACAGCTAAGTGAGATCCGGGGAAATTTGTCTATAGAGTCATTGCTTTATCACCCCTAAATACTTTTTTTAAAAAGTACAATACGTAGGGACTCCACTAAGCAGAGCCTTTATCATCTTTAGTATACACAACCTGAGGCATTACACTTTCATTTTCCCACATTGTAAATATTGAAACATTAACTTGATAAATGTGACCACTATTCAGGATTTATCTAAAAAATGATCTAAAAAGCTAAAACTCCCAGCACTAGTAAAGAAGATATCGAATGATACTGGGGGAAAGACAAAAACACAGAAATGTAGAACCTTAAGTCTGAGCTGGTAGTTGCACAGATGGATGCAGTGTGGATCATAATCAGGATTTTAGAATTATATTTTGTCATTATAGGAAAAAACAAAAAACAACAAAAAAACTTAATAATTTAAATTTAATTATATATAGTTATTAGTGGAAGTAATTCATATCAAAATATTTTATAGACTTATAAGCTATTCTTAACAACTATTAGTCTTCGGAAAAAGAGAAAAGAGACAGGAATATGCTGGGGGAATGAGAAGAAAAAGAGAGGCTGAACTTGGGGGAGGGGCTATATTAACCATTAATAACCAGTTGGCACATTTTTACTGGTGATGTAGTTCAATCTTCCAATAAAGAACACAGGTATCTTCAAGAAAAGGGCTAGTATCTAGATAATCTCACCTAAAAACACTAAAGATACCCACTAAAATTAAGGGAGAGAAAAATACTGTGAAATTTATGGATTAACAAGAAGTGATTACTATGTTAAAATACTAGCTGTTTCAGAAATGCCTATCTTTTATTCTAGATTTCCAAATATACCTTAAGTGGAGCAGGCTCTACTTCCTCAATGCTATTATTTAAGGATTTTCATTAGTAAAAAAATATTTCCTAAAGAACTCTTTTCTTCCCACACAGTGTTTATGCATCAGACACAGACTATTTCATTCTAACAAATTTATTTTCTCGATCAGCTCTTACGGAATCACTACTCAAATTAAATTACAATCAAATGATCACATCAAAAGATACCCTTATTACCTAACAACTGTCCATATTTTCATTTCATTTTGATTTGTGCTCGTCTGAAAAAAACACGTAATACAAGATCTGGGGAAAAATAAATTACCGTTTTGCAGCAGTTCATAAGTATTCTGAATAAAATATTAAAAGAAGTCATTTAATGAAAATATAAAGCAAATATTTTTAGATCAACAACGGATCTAACAATTCTATATTGCCGTCTTTTGAAAAGTCTGTTTATTAAAACCTACCAAAAACACTGCTTGGAAATGGCAGTATTATATAATCACATCCACAGCACCCATTCAATCAAAGTTGGCAACGGATTGAGGAGAGAAGTCCAGAGAAGTGCAGCGGCTGGTGCTCAGTCTTTCTAAATTCCTTTATCTGAGTCAGTCCAGAAATAAAAAATAAAAAATATTAATAAAAAAAATATTAGCGGTGGAATTTTTAGGCATGGTCCACCCGGAGTGGCAGCCGTTAAAGCCTGGGTTGGCGGCCGGGCCTCGCTTGGCGGCCTCGCAGGCTGGGCCCTCGCTCCGCGCCCAGTCCGCCCGCCCGCGCGACCCGACTTGGCAGGGGCCTCTCGCCACTCCTCGGTGGACGTCCCCCTCTCCCTCGCCCATCCCTCTGCTCTTTTGCGATGTTTTTATTTCCAAGGTTACTTTGAGGATACTTTTGGCTTTGCTATTCAGTCTGTTAATTTCAGAAGCTGCGAATATTTTATTTTCCTGGAGATTTTTCCCCTCCTCCTTCCCATTTCATAGTTGATTTGTTTGTTCCCAAATGACTTGAATATGGCCAAGAAAAACAGGGTCCCGGAGCACTGAGCCATTCCCTGATGAAACGCGGTGCCTCTGCTTTCTTTCAGGTCGCTCCCAGGAAAGAAAGTTTCCGTGGATCTGTTTAGGCAGCCCTTCTGGAGGGAGAAAGTGAAAGGAAGGGGGACTCTTTTTTTTTTTTTAAGAGGAGAGGACGAGGCAGGTGCTGTCCACCACTGCCATGTAGGTCATCTCAGGGTGGGAAAAATCTCACGAGTGCAGTTTTGGTGCGTTAGGCATCTTCACCCTTTTTTAAAAACAAAAACAAAAAACGAAACACCACCATGGTATAAACGAGATCTCATGATCGCCCCCTTTTTCTCTTCCGGTTTTGTTTGTTGTATATGTATATGAAACAGTCTGGGTATTTATTATGCTTTTTAATTTTTTTGGTCCCTCCTTCCTTGGACTTCAAAAAATGTCTCCTTGGTCTGTCTCTCCCTGGTTTTTTTTCCTCCAAGGGCGGGCATGCCTGTTTTTGGGCGGAGGGGAGGGCGGCGGCAGGGCCTGGGCTCGGGCCGGTGAGGCCCAGGTGCAGGGTCGGCGCGGCGGCGGCGGCGGCGGGGGCGGCGGCGGTGCTGACGGCCGCTGCGGAGGCGGCGGCGGCGGCGGCGGCGGCGGGGCGGCCCTCTTCGCGCTGCGCCCTTGCCTTCACTGCACGCTAGTCTGCAGCCCGTGGTGCGGCGGCGGCGTGTCGGCGCTCACGGTGCCCACCTGCGAGTAGACGTCGTCGGGCGTCTGCTGTTGGATCCCGGGCGGCGTCATGCGCTTCTCCTTCTGGCGCCGGTTGCAGAACCAGACCCGCACCACCTCCTTCTCGAGCTGCAGGCTGTCGGCCAGGTTGGTGATCTCCTGCGCAGAGGGCTTGGGGCACTTGAGGAAGTGGCTCTCGAGCGCGCCCTTGACGCTCACCTCGATAGAGGTCCGCTTCTTGCGCTTGCGGCCCTGCGCCGCGATCTTGTCGATGCTCGTGGGGCTGCCGGTGCTCGAGTCCGCCTCCTCCAGCCACTTGTTCAGAAGCGGCTTGAGCTTGCACATGTTCTTGAAGCTCAGCTGCAGGGCCTCGAAGCGGCAGATGGTGGTCTGCGAGAACACGTTGCCGTACAGCGTGCCCAGAGCCAGCCCCACGTCGGCCTGCGTGAAGCCCAGCTTGATGCGCCTCTGCTTGAACTGCTTGGCGAATTGCTCCAGGTCGTCCGACGTCGGCGTGTCCTCGTCTGAGTGCGGATCGTGGCTGTTGAGTCCAGGCCCCGCGCCGCCGCTGCCGCCGTGGTGCGGGGGTCCCTGCGCATGGTGCGGGTGCGGCGGGTGCGGATGCGCGTGGTGGTGGTGGTGGTGGTGGTGTTCGGCCAGCTCGGGCGTGTCCCCGCGCACCAGCCCTGGGTGCACCAGGCTCTGAGCGCCGCCGCCCGCGCCGCCACCGCCGCTGCCGGGCCCTGGGGGCGCGCTCAGCATGCCGTTCACCGTGAAGCCCCCGGGCTGGGAGTAGAGCAGACTCTGCGGCGGGGGCTGCTGGCCCCCGGCCATGGACGGGAGGTGCGCGGCGGCGGCGGCGGCGGCAGCGGCGGCGGCTGCTGCGGCGGCCGCCCCCCAGCCCCCGGGGTGGCCCTGGTGCGGGGGTGGCGGTGGAGGTCCGAGGTGCGGCGGCCCGCGGTGGTGCAGCGCTGTGCCCGCGTGCAGGTCGTCGCGCCCGGCGCCGCCCTTCACGTCGGGGCCCTGCGGGGGTGGCGGCGGCGGCTGCGGCGGCTGCTGGGGGCTGCCGGCCATGCCCACGGCGCTGCCCGACCACGGCGAGCTCGCCTCCACGGCGGCGGCAGCGGCGGCGGCGGCAGCGGCGGCGGCGTGGGGCAGGGCCGTGACCCACTGGTGCGCGTGGCTCAGCATATGGCCGCCGTTACTGGCGGCCATGGCCCCCTGCATGAAGTCGCTCTGGACCATCTTGACAGAGGACGGGTCTCCCCGGTAGGCGCCCGAGGTCACGGCGGCGCTACCCGGCTGCATGCCGCCGCCACCGCCCCCCGCACCGCCCCCACC